>NW_026948151.1:0-232500 GCF_963921235.1 Mobula hypostoma
GGGACTGTATACAAACTCCATACAGACAAGTGGAGAGAAGATACAAACTCTATACAGACAGTGGAGAGAACATACAAACTCCATACAGACAGTGGAGATAACATACAAACTCCATACAGACAGTGGAGAGAACATACAAACTCCGTACAGACAGTGGAGAGAACATACAAACTCCATACAGACAGTGGTGAGAACATACAAACTCCATACAGACAGTGGAGAGAACATACAAACTCCATACAGACAGTGGTGGGAACATACAAACTCCATACAGTCAGTGGAGAGAACATACAAACTCCATACAGACAGTGGTGAGAACATACAAACTTCATACAGTCATGGAGAGAACATACAAACTCCAGACAGTGGAGAGAACATATAAACTCCATACAGACAGTGGTGATAATATACAAACTCCATACAGACAGTGGAGAGAACATACAAACTCCATACAGACAGTGGAGAGAACATACAAACTCCATACAGACAGTGGTGAGAATATACAAACTCCATACAGACAGGGGAGAGTACATACAAACTGCATACAGACATCGGAGAGACCATACAAACTAATACAGACAGTGGAGAGAACATACAAACTCCATACAGACAGTGGAGAGAACATACAAAAACTCCATACAGACAGTGGTGAGAACATACAAACTCCATACAGACAGTGGAGAGACCATACAAACTAATACAGACAGTGGAGAGAACATACAAACTCCATACAGACAGTGGAGAGAACATACAAACTTTATACAGTCATGGAGAGAACATACAAACTCCAGACAGTGGAGAGAACATAAAAACTCCATACAGACAGTGGTGAGAACATACAAACTCCATACAGACAGTGGTGAGAACATACAAACTCCATACAGACAGTGGAGAGAACATACAAACTCCATACAGACAGTGGTGAGAACATACAAACTTCATACAGTCATGGAGAGAACATACAAACTCCAGACAGTGGAGAGAACATACAATCTCCATACGGACAGTGGCAAGATAATACAAACTCCATACAGACAGTGTAGAGAACATACAAACTAACTCCGTACAGACAGTGGTGAGCACATACAAACTTCATTCAGTCATGGAGAGAACATAAAAACTCCAGACAGTGGAGAGAACATACAAACTCCATACAGACAGTGGTGAGAACATACAAACTCCATACAGACAGTGGAGAGAACATACAAACTCCATACAGACAGTGGTGGGAACATACAAACTCCATACAGTCAGTGGAGAGAACATACAAACTCCATACAGACAGTGGTGAGAACATACAAACTCCATACGGTCATGGAGAGAACATACAAACTCCAGACAGTGGAGAGAACATACAAACTCCATACAGACAGTGGTGATAATATACAAACTCCATACAGACAGGGGAGAGAACATACAAACTCCATACAGACAGTGGAGAGAACATACAAACTTCAAACAGTCATGGAGAGAACATAAAAACTCGAGACAGTGGAGAGAACAAACTCCATATAGACAGTGGTGAGAACATACAAACTACATACAGACAGTGGAGAGAACATACAAACTCCATACAGACAGTGGAGAGAACATACAAACTCCATACAGACAGTGGTGAGAACATACAAACTCCATACAGACAGTGGCGAGAACATACAAACACCATACAGACAGTGGTGAGAACATACAAACTCCATACAGACAGTGGAGAGAACATACAAACTCCATAGAGACAGTGGAGAGAACATACAAAATCCATACAGACAGTGGAAAGAACATAGAAACTCCATACAGACAGTGGAGAGAACATACAAACTCCATACAGACAGTGGCAAGAACATACAAACTCCATACAGACAGTGTAGAGAACATACAAACTAACTCCGTACAGACAGTGGTGAGAACATACAAACTTCATTCAGTCATGGAGAGAATATTAAAAACTCCAGACAGTGGAGAGAACATACAAACTCCATACAGACAGTGGTGAGAGCATACAAACTCCATACAGACAGTGGAGAGAACATACAAACTCCATACAGACAGTGGTGAGAACATACAAACTCCATACAGACAGTGGTGAGAACATACAAACTCCATACAGACAGTGGTGAGAACATACAAACTCCATACAGACAGTGGTGAGAACATACAAACTCCATACAGTCATGGAGAGAACATACAAACTCCATACAGACAGTGGTGAGAACATACAAACTCCATACAGACAGTGGAGAGAACATACAAACTCCATACAGACAGTGGTGAGAACATACAAACTCCATACAGACAGTGGAGAGAACATACAAACTCCATACAGACAGTGGAGAGAACATACAAACTCCATACAGACAGTGGTGAGAACATACAAACTCCATACAGATAGTGGTGAGAGCATACTAACTCCATACAGACAGAGGAGACAACATACAAACTCGATACAGACAGTGGAGAGAACATACAAACTCCATACAGACAGTGGTGAGAAAATACAAACTCCATACAGACAGTGGTGAGAACATACAAACTCCATACAGACAGGGGAGAGAACATACAAACTCCATACAGACAGTGGAGAGAACATACAAACTCCATACAGACAGTGGAGAGAACATACAAACTTTATACAGTCATGGAGACAACATACAAACTCCATACAGACAGTGGAGAGAAAATACAAACTCCATACAGACAGTGGTGGGAACATACAAACTCCATACAGACAGTGGTGAGAACATACAAACTCCATACAGACAGTGGAGAGAACATACAAACTCCAATACAGACAGTGGAGAGAACATACAAACTGCATACAGACAGTGGAGAGAACATACAAACTCCATACAGACAGTGGTGAGAACATACAAACTCCGTACAGACAGTGGTGAGAACATACAAACTTCATACAGTCATGGAGAGAACATACAAACTCCATACAGAGAGTGGAGAGAACATACAATCTCCATACGGACAGTGGTGAGAACATACAAACTCCATACAGACAGTGGAGAGAACATACAAACTCCATACAGACAGTGGTGAGAACATACAAACTCCATACAGTCAGTGGAGAGAACATACAAACTCCATACAGACAGTGGTGAGAACATACAAACTTCATACAGTCAGTGGAGAGAACATACAAACTCCATACAGACAGTGGAGAGAACATACAAACTCCATACAGACAGTGGTGAGAACATACAAACTCCATACAGACAGTGGAGAGAACATACAAACTCCATACAGACAGTGGAGAGAACATACAAACTGCATACAGACAGTGGTGAGAATATACAAACTCCATACAGACAGGGGAGAGTACATACAAACTGAATACAGACATCGGAGAGAACGTACAAACTTCATACAGTCATGGAGAGAACATACAAACTCCAGACAGTGGAGAGAACAAACTCCATATAGACAGTGGTGAGAACATACAAACTCCATACAGACAGTGGAGAGACCATACAAACTAATACAGACAGTGGAGAGAACATACAAACTCCATACAGACAGTGGAGAGAACATACAAACTTTATACAGTCATGGAGAGAACATACAAACTCCAGACAGTGGAGAGAACATAAAAACTCCATAGAGACAGAGGTGAAAACATACAAACTCCATACAGACAGTGGAGAGAACATACAAACTCCATACAGACAGTGGAGAGAACATACAAACTCCATACAGACAGTGGTGAGAACATACAAACTTCATACAGTCATGGAGAGAACATACAAACTCCAGACAGTGGAGAGAACATTCAAACTCCATACTGACAGTGGCAAGAACATACAAACTCCATACAGACAGTGTAGAGAACATACAAACTAACTCCGTACAGACAGTGGTGATCACATACAAACTTCATTCAGTCATGGAGAGAACATAAAAACTCCAGACAGTGGAGAGAACATACAAACTCCATACAGACAGTGGTGAGAACATACAAACTCCATACAGACAGTGGAGAGAACATACAAACTCCATACAGACAGTGGAGAGAACATACAAACTCCATACAGACAGTGGAGAGAACATACAAACTTCATACAGTCATGGAGAGAACATACAAACTCCAGACAGTGGAGAAAACATACAAACTCCATACAGACAGTGGTGGGAACATACAAACTCTGTACAGACAGTGGTGAGAACATACAAACTCCATACAGACAGTGGAGAGAACATACAAACTCCATACAGACAGTGGAGAGAACATACAAACTCCATAGAGACAGTGGTGAGAAAATACAAACTCCATACAGACAGTGGTGACAACATACAAACTCCATACAGACAGAGGTGAGAACATACATACAGTCATGGAGAGAACATACAAACTCCATACAGACAGTGGAGAGAACATACAAACTCCATACAGACAGTGGTGAGAACATACAAACTCCATACAGACAGTGGAGAGAACATACAAACTCCATACAGACAGTGGTGGGAACATACAAACTCCATACAGTCATGGAGAGAACATACAAACTCTATAGAGACAGTGGTGATAACATACAAACTTCATACAGTCATGGAGAGAACATACAAACTCCAGACAGTGGAGAGAACATATAAACTCCATACAGACAGTGGTGATAACATACAAACTCCATACAGACAGGGGAGAGAACATACAAACTCCATACGGACAGTGGAGAGAACATACAAACTTCATACAGACAGTGGAGAGAACATACAAACTCCATACAAACAGTAGTGGGAACATACAAACTCCATACAGACAGTGGAGAGAAAATACAAACTCCATACAGACAGTGGAGAGAACATACAAACTCCATACAATCATGGAGAGAACATACAAACTCCATACAGACAGTGTAGAGAACATACAAACTAACTCCGTACAGACAGTGGTGAGCACATACAAACTTCATTCAGTCATGGAGAGAACATACAAACTCCAGACAGTGGAGAGAATATACAAACTCCATACAGACTGGGGTGAGAACATACATACAATCATGGAGAGACCATACAAAATCCATACAGACAGTGGAGAGAACATACAAACTCCATACAGACAGTGGAGAGAACATACAAACTCCATACAGACAGTGGTGAGAACATACAAACTCCATACAGACAGTGGAGAGACCATACAAACCAATACAGACAGTGGTGAGAACATACAAACTCCATACAGACAGAGGAGAAAACATACAAACTCCATACAGACAGTGGTGAGAACATACAAACTCCATACACACAGGGGAGAGAACATACAAACTCCATACACACAGGGGATAGAACATACAAACTCTGTACAGACAGTGGTGAGAACATACAAACTTCATACAGTCATGGAGAGAACATACAAACTCCAGACAGTGGAGAGAACATACAAACTCCATACAGACAGTGGTGAGAACATACAAACTCCATACAGACAGTGGTGAGAACATACAAACTCCATACAGACAGTGGAGAGAACATACAAACTCCATACAGACAGTGGTGAGAACATACAAACTCCATACAGACAGTGGAGAGAACATACAAACTCCATACAGACAGTGGTGAGAATATACAAACTCCATACAGAGAGTGGTGAGAATATACTAACTCCATAGTTAGTGGTGGGAAGATACAAACTCCATACAGACAGTGGTGAGAACATACAAAATCCATACAGACAGTGGTGAGAACATACAAACTCCATACAGACAGTGGTGAGAACATACAAACTCCATACAGTCATGGAGAGAACATACAAACTCCATACAGACAGTGGAGAGAACATACAAACTCCATACAGACAGTGGAGAGAACATTCAAACTCCATACTGACAGTGGTGAGAACATACAAACTCCATACAGTCATGAAGAGAACATACAAACACCAGACAGTGGAGAGAACATACAAACGCCATACAGACAGTGGTGAGAATATACAAACTCCATACAGACAGTGGTGAGAACATACAAACTCCATACAGACAGTGGAGAGAACATACAAACTCCATACAGACAGTGGAGAGAACATACAAACTCCATACAGACAGTGGTGAGAACATACAAACTCCATACAGACAGTGGTGAGAACATACAAACTCCATACACACAGGGGAGAGAACATACAAACTCCATACACACAGGGGAGAGAACATACAAACTCCATACTGACAGCGGAGAGAGCATACAAACTTCATACAGTCATGGAGAGAACATACAAACTCCAGACAGTGGAGAGAACATACAAACTCCATACAGACAGTGGTGAGAACATACAAACTCCATACAGACAGTGGTGAGAACATACAAACTCCATACAGACAGTGGAGAGAACATACAAACTCCATACAGACAGTGGAGAGAACATACAAACTCCATACAGACAGTGGAGAGAACATACAAACTCCATACAGACAGTGGTGGGAACATACAAACTCTGTACAGACAGTGGTGAGAACATACAAACTTCATACAGTCATGGAGAGAACATACAAACTCCAGACAGTGGAGAGAACATACAAACTCCATACAGACAGTGGTGAGAATATACAAACTCCATACAGACAGTGGAGAGAACATACAAACTCCATACAGACAGTGGTGGGAACATACAAACTCCATACAGTCAGTGGAGAGAACATACAAACTCCATACAGACAGTGGTGAGAACATACATACAATCATGGAGAGTACATACAAACTCCATACAGACAGTGGAGAGAACATTCAAACTCCATGCTGACAGTGGTGAGAACATACAAACTCCATACAGACAGTGGAGAGAACATACAAACTCCATACAGACAGTGGAGAGAACATACAAACTCCATACAGACAGTGGTGAGAATATACAAACTCCATACAGAGAGTGGAGAGTACATACAAACTCCATACAAACAGCGGAGAGAACATACAAACTTCATACAGTCAGTGGAGAGAACATACAGTGTAGAGAACATACAAACAAACTCCATACAGACAGTGGTGAGAACATACAAACTCCATACAGACAGTGGAGAGACCATACAAACTAATACAGACAGTGGAGAGAACATACAAACTCCATACAGACAGTGGAGAGAACATACAAACTTTATACAGTCATGGAGAGAACATACAAACTCCAGACAGTGGAGAGAACATACAAACTCCATAGAGACAGAGGTGAAAACATACAAACTCCATACAGACAGTGGTGAGAACATACAAACTCCATACAGTCAGTGGAGAGAACATACAAACTCCATACAGACAGTGGTGAGAACATACAAACATACAGTCATGGAGAGAACATACAAACTCCATACAGACAGTGGAGAGAACATACAAACTCCATACAGACAGTGGCAAGAACATACAAACTCCATACAGACAGTGTAGAGAACATACAAACTAACTCCGTACAGACAGTGGTGAGAACATACAAACTTCATACAGTCATGGAGAGAACATACAAACTCCCAGACAGTGGAGAGAACAGACAAACTCCATACAGACAGTGGTGAGAACATACAAACTCCATACACACAGGTGAGGAACATACAAACTCCATACAGACAGTGGAGAGAACATACAAACTCCATACAGACAGTGGAGAGAACATACAAACTCCATACAGTCATGGAGAGAACATACAAACTCCAGACAGTGGAGAGAACATACAAACTCCATACAGACAGTGGTGAGAATATACAAACTCCATACAGAGAGTGGTGAGAATATACAAACTCCATACAGACAGTGGAGAGAACATACAAACTCCATACAGACAGTGGTGAGAACATACAAACTCCATACAGACAGTGGTGAGAACATACAAACTCCATACAGACAGTGGTGGGAACATACAAACTCTGTACAGACAGTGGTGAGAACATACAAACTTCATACAGTCATGGAGAGAACATACAAACTCCAGACAGTGGAGAGAACATACAAACTCCATACAGACAGTGGTGAGAATATACAAACTCCATACAGACAGTGGAGAGAACATACAAACTCCATACAGACAGTGGTAGGAACATCCAAACTCCATACAGTCATGGAGAGAACATACAAACTCCATACAGACAGTGGTGAGAACATACAAACTCCATACAGTCATGGAGAGAGCACACAAACTCCATACAGACAGTAGTGAGAACATACAACCTCCATACAGTGGAGGGAACATTCAAACTCCATACTGACAGTGGCAAGAACATACAAACTCCATACAGACAGTGTAGAGAACATACAAACTAACTCCGTACAGACAGTGGTGAGCACATACAAACTTCATTCAGTCATGGAGAGAATATTAAAAACTCCAGACAGTGGAGAGAACATACAAACTCCATACAGACAGTGGTGAGAACATACAAACTCCATACAGACAGTGGAGAGAACATACAAACTCCATACAGACAGTGGAGAGAACATACAAACTCCATACAGACAGTGGAGAGAACATACAAACTCCATACAGACAGTGGTGAGAACATACAAACTCCATACAGACAGTGGAGAGAACATACAAACTCCATACAGACAGTGGTAAGAACATACAAACTTCATACAGTCATGGAGAGAACATACAAACTCCATACAGACAGTGGTGAGAACATACAAACTCCATACACACAGGGGAGAGAACATACAAACTCCATACACACAGGGGATAGAACATACAAACTCCATACTGACAGCGGAGAGAGCATACAAATTTCATACAGTCATAGAGAGAACATACAAACTCCAGACAGTGGAGAGAACATAAAAACTCTATACAGTCAGTGGTGAGAACATACAAACTCCATACTGACAGTGGTGAGAACATACAAACTCCATACAGACAGTGGAGAGAACATACAAACTGTATACAGACAGTGGTGAGAACATACAAACTCCATACAGACAGTGGTGACAACATACAAACTCCATAGAGACAGTGGAGAGAACATATAAACACCATACAGATAGTGGTGAGAATATACAAACTCCATAGTTAGCGGTGGGAAGATACAAACTCCATACAGACAGTGGAGAGAACATACAATCTCCATACGGACACTGGTGAGAACATACAAACTCCATACAGACAGTGGTGAGAACATACAAACTCCATACAGTCATGGAGAGAACACACAAACTCCATACAGACAGTGGTGAGAACATACAAACTCCATACAGACAGTGGAGAGAACATACAAACTCCATATAGACAGTGGAGAGAACATACAAACTCCATACGGACAGTGGAGAGAACATACAAACTCCATACAGACAGTGGAGAGAACATACAAACTCCATACAGACAGTGGAGGGAACATTCAAACTCCATACTGACAGTGGTGAGAACATACAAACTCCATACAGTCATGAAGAGAAAATACAAAGTCCATATAGACAGTGGCAAGAACATACAAACTCCATACAGACAGTGTAGAGAACATACAAACTAACTCCGTACAGACAGTGGTGATCACATACAAACTTCATTCAGTCATGGAGAGAGTATTAAAAACTCCAGACAGTGGAGAGAACATACAAACTCCATACAGACAGTGGTGAGAAAATACAAACTCCATACAGACAGTGGTGACAACATACAAACTCCATACAGACAGTGCAGAGAACATCCAAACTCATACAGAGAGTGGAGAGAACATACAATCTCCATACGGACAGTGGTGAGAACATACAAACTCCATACAGACAGAGGTGAAAACATACATACAGTCATGGAGAGAACATACAAACTCCATACAGACAGTGGTGAGAACATACAAACTCCATACAGACAGTGTTGAGATCAAACAAACTCCATAGAGACAGTGGAGAGAAGATATAAACTCCATACAGACAGTGGAGAGAACATACAAACTCCATACAGACAGTGGTGGGAACATACAAACTCCATACAGTCAGTGGAGAGAACATACAAACTCCATACAGACAGTGGAGAGAAGATACAAACTCCATACAGACAGTGGAGAGAACATACAAACTCCATACAGACAGTGGTGAGAACATACAAACTTCATACAGTCATGGAGAGAACATACAAACTCCAGACAGTGGAGAGAACATAAAAACTCCATACAGACAGTGGTGAGAACATACAAACTCCATACAGACAGGGGAGAGTACATACAAACTCCATACAGACATCGGAGAGAACGTACAAACTTCATACAGTCATGGAGAGAACATACAAACTCCAGACAGTGGAGAGAACAAACTCCATATAGACAGTGGTGAGAACATACAAACTCCATACAGACAGTGGAGAGACCATACAAACTAATACAGACAGTGGAGAGAACATACAAACTCCATACAGACAGTGGAGAGAACATACAAACTTTATACAGTCATGGAGAGAACATACAAACTCCAGACAGTGGAGAGAACAGAAAAACTGCATAGAGACAGAGGTGAAAACATACAAACTCCATACTGACACTGGTGAGAACATACAAACTCCATACAGTCAGTGGAGAGAACATACAAACTCCATACAGACAGTGGTGAGAACATACAAACTTCATACAGTCATGGAGAGCACATACAAACTCCAGACAGTGGAGAGAACATATAAACTCCATACAGACAGTGGTGAGAATATATAAACTCCATACAGACAGTGGTGAGAATATACTAACTCCATAGTAAGTGGTGGGAAGATACAAACTGCATACAGACAGTGGTGAGAACATACATATAATCATGGAGAGAACATACAAACTCCATACAGACAGTGGTGAGAAAATACAAACTCCATACAGACAGTGGTGAGAAAATACAAACTCCATACAGTCATGAAAAGAAAATACAAACTCCATATAGACAGTGGCAAGAACATACAAAGTCCATACAGACAGTGTAGAGACCATACAAACTAACTCCGTATAGACAGTGGTGAGCACATACAAACTTCATTCAGTCATGGAGAGAATATTAAAAACTCCAGACAGTGGAGAGAACATACAAACTCCATACAGACAGTGGTGAGAACATACAAACTCCATACTGACAGTGGTGAGAACATACAAACTCCATACAGACAGTGGAGAGAACATACAAACTCCATACAGACAGTGGTGAGAACATACAAACTCCATACAGACAGTGGAGAGAACATACAAACTCCATACAGACAGTGGAGAGAACATACAAACTCCATATAGACAGTGGCAAGAACATACAAACTCCATACAGACAGTGTAGAGAACATACAAACTCCGTACAGACAGTGGTGAGCACATACAAACTTCATTCAGTCATGGAGAGAATATTAAAAACTCCAGACAGTGGAGAGAACATACAAACTCCATACAGACAGTGGTGAGAACATACAAACTCCATACAGACAGTGGAGAGAACATACAAACTCCATACAGACAGTGGAGAGAACATACAAACTCCATACAGACAGTGGAAAGAACATACAAACTCCATACAGTCATGAAGAGAACATACAAACTCCAGACAGTGGAGAGAACATACAAACTCCATACAGACAGTGGTGAGAATATACAAACTCCATACAGACAGTGGTGAGAACATACAAACTCCATACAGACAGTGGAGAGAAGATACAAACTCTATACAGACAGTGGTGAGAGCATACAAACTCCATACAGACAGTGGTGAGAACATAAAAACTCCATACAGACAGTGGTGGGAACATACAAACTCCGTACAGACAGTGGTGAGAACATACAAACTTCATACAGTCATGGAGAGAACATACAAACTCCATACAGACAGTGGAGAGAACATACAAACTCCATACAGACAGTGGTGAGAACATACAAACTCCATACAGACAGTGGAGAGAAAATACAAACTCCATACAGACAGTGGTGGGAACATCCAAACTCCATACAGTCATGGAGAGAACATACAAACTCTATAGAGACAGTGGTGATAACATACAAACTTCATACAGTCATGGAGAGAACATGCAAACTCCAGACAGTGGAGAGAACATATAAACTCCATACAGACAGTGGTGATAATATACAAACTCCATACAGACAGGGGAGAGAACATACAAACTCCGTATAGACAGCGGAGAGAACATACAAACTTCATACAGTCATGGAGAGAACAAACTCCATATAGACAGTGGTGAGAAGATACAAACTGCATACAGACAGGGGAGAGAAAATACAAACTCCATACAGACAGTGGAGAGACCATACAAACTCCATACAGACAGTGGCAAGATAATACAAACTCCATACAGACAGTGTAGAGAACATACAAACTAACTCCGTACAGACAGTGGTGAGTACATACAAACATCATTCAGTCATGGAGAGAATATTAAAAACTCCAGACAGTGGAGAGAACAGACAAACTCCATACAGACAGTGGTGGGAACATACAAACTCCATACAGTCAGTGGAGAGATCAAACAAACTCCATAGAGACAGTGGAGAGAAGATATAAACTCCATACAGACAGTGGAGAGAACATACAAACTCCATACAGACAGTGGTGAGAACATACAAACTCCATACAGACAGTGGAGAGAACATACAAACTCCATACAGACAGTGGTAAGAACATACAAACTTCATACAGTCATGGAGAGAACAGACAAACTCCATACAGACAGTGGTGAGAACATACAAACTCCATACACACAGGGGAGAGAACATACAAACTCCATACACACAGGGGATAGAACATACAAACTCCATACTGACAGCGGAGAGAGCATACAAATTTCATACAGTCATGGAGAGAACATACAAACTCCAGACAGTGGAGAGAACATACAAACTCCATACAGACAGTGGTGAGAACATACAAACTCCATACAGACAGTGGTGAGAACATACAAACTCCATACAGACAAGGGAGAGAAGATACAAACTCCATACAGACAGTGGTGAGAACATACAAACTCCATACAGACAGTGGTGAGAACATACAAACTCCATACAGACAGTGGAGAGAACATATAAACACCATACAGACAGTGGTGAGAATATACTAACTCCATAGTTAGTGGTGGGAAGATACAAACTCCATACAGACAGTGGAGAGAACATACAATCTACATACGGACACTGGTGAGAACATACAAACTCTAAACAGACAGTGGTGAGAACATACATACAGTCATGGAGAGAACATACAAACTCCATACAGACAGTGGTGAGAACATACAAACTCCATACAGACAGTGGAGGGAACATACAAACTCCATATAGACAGTGGAGAGAACATACAAACTCCATACGGACAGTGGAGAGAACATACAAACTCCATACAGACAGTGGAGAGAACATACAAACTCCATACAGACAGTGGAGAGAACATTCAAACTCCATACTGACAGTGGTGAGAACATACAAACTCCATACAGTCATGGAGAGAACATACAAACTCCATATAGACAGTGGCAAGAACATACAAACTCCATACAGACAGTGTAGAGAACATACAAACTAACTCCGTACAGACAGTGGTGATCACATACAAACTTCATTCAGTCATGGAGAGAATATTAAAAACTCCAGACAGTGGAGAGAACATACAAACTCCATACAGACAGTGGTGAGAACATACAAACTACATACAGACAGTGGTGACAACATACAAACTCCATACAGACAGTGCAGAGAACATCCAAACTCATACAGAGAGTGGAGAGAACATACAATCTCCATACGGACAGTGGTGAGAACATACAAACTCCATACAGACAGTGGAGAGAACATACAAACTTTATACAGTCATGGAGAGAACATACAAACTCCATACAGACAGTGGTGAGAACATACAAACTTCATACAGACAGTGTTGAGATCAAACAAACTCCATACAGACAGTGGAGAGAACATACAAACTCCATACAGACAGTGGAGAGAACATACAAACTCCATACAGACAGTGGTGGGAACATACAAACTCCATACAGTCAGTGGAGAGATCAAACAAACTCCATAGAGACAGTGGAGAGAAGATATAAACTCCATACAGACAGTGGAGAGAACATACAAACTCCATACAGACAGTGGTGGGAACATACAAACTCCATACAGACAGTGGAGAGAACATACAAACTCCATACAGACAGTGGTGAGAACATACAAACTTCATACAGTCATGGAGAGAACATACAAACTCCAGACAGTGGAGAGAACATAAAAACTCCATACAGACAGTGGTGAGAATATACAAACTCCTTACAGACAGGGGAGAGTACATACAAACTCCATACAGACATCGGAGAGAACGTACAAACTTCATACAGTCATGGAGAGAACATACAAACTCCAGACAGTGGAGAGAACAAACTCCATATAGACAGTGGTGAGAACATACAAACTCCATACAGACAGTGGAGAGACCATACAAACTAATACAGACAGTGGAGAGAACATACAAACTCCATACAGACAGTGGAGAGAAGATACAAACTTTATACAGTCATGGAGAGAACATACAAACTCCAGACAGTGGAGAGAACATAACAACTCCATAGAGACAGAGGTGAAAACATACAAACTCCATACTGACACTGGTGAGAACATACAAACTCCATACAGTCAGTGGAGAGAACATACAAACTCCATACAGACAGTGGTGAGAACATACAAACTTCATACAGTCATGGAGAGCACATACAAACTCCAGACAGTGGAGAGAACATATAAACTCCATACAGACAGTGGTGATAATATATAAACTCCATACAGACAGTGGTGAGAATATACTAACTCCATAGTAAGTGGTGGGAAGTTACAAACTGCATACAGACAGTGGTGAGAACATACATATAATCATGGAGAGAACATACAAACAGTGGAGAGAAAGTAGAAACTCCATACAGACAGTGGTGAGAAAATACAAACTCCATACAGTCATGAAAAGAAAATACAAACTCCATATAGACAGTGGCAAGAACATACAAAGTCCATACAGACAGTGTAGAGAACATACAAACTAACTCAGTACAGACAGTGGTGAGCACATACAAACTTCATTCAGTCATGGAGAGAATATTAAAAACTCCAGACAGTGGAGAGAACATACAAACTCCATACAGACAGTGGTGAGAATATACAAACTCCATACTGACAGTGGTGACAACATACAAACTCCATACAGACAGTGGAGAGAACATCCAAACTTATACAGACAGTGGAGAGAACATACAAACTCCATACAAACAGTGGTGAGAACATACAAACACCATACAGACAGTGGAGAGAACATACAAACTCCATACAGACAGTGGAGAGAACATACAAACTCCATACAGACAGTGGTGGGAACATACAAACGCCATACAGACAGGGGAGAGAAAATACAAACTCCATACAGACAGTGGTCGGAACATCCAAACTCCATACAGTCATGGAGAGAACATACAAACTCTATAGAGACAGTGGTCGGAACATCCAAACTCCATACAGTCATGGAGAGAACATACAAACTCTATAGAGACAGTGGTGATAACATACAAACTTCATACAGTCATGGAGAGAACATACAAACTCCAGACAGTGGAGAGAACATATAAACTCCATACAGACAGTGGTGATAATATACAAACTCCATACAGACAGGGGAGAGAACATACAAACTCCATATAGACAGCGGAGAGAACATACAAACTTCATACAGTCATAGAGAGAACATAAAAACTCGAGACAGTGGAGAGAACAAACTCCATATAGACAGTGGTGAGAACATACAAACTCCATATAGACAGTGGAGAGAACATACAAACTCCATACGGACAGTGGAGAGAACATACAAACTTCATACAGACAGTGGAGAGAACATACAAACTCCATACAAACAGTAGTGGGAACATACAAACTCCATACAGTCAGTGGAGAGACAATACAAACTCTATACAGACAGTGGTGAGAACATACAAACTTCATACAGACAGGGGAGAGTACATACAAACTCCATACAGACAGCGGAGAGAACATATAAACTTCAGACAGTCATGGAGAGAACATACAAACTCCAGACAGTGGAGAGAAAAAACTCCATATAGACAGTGGTGAGAACATACAAACTCCATACAGTCAGTGGAGAGACCATACAAACTAATACAGACAGTAGAGAGAACATACAAACTCCATACAGACAGTGGAGAGAACATACAATCTCCATACGGACAGTGGCAAGATAATACAAACTCCATACAGACAGTGTAGAGATCATAGAAACTAACTCCGTACAGACAGTGGTGAGCACATACAAACATCATTCAGTCATGGAGAGAATATTAAAAACTCCAGACAGTGGAGAGAACAGACAAACTCCATACAGACAGTGGTGAGAACATACAAACTCCATACACACAGGGGAGAGAACATACAAACTCCATACACACAGGGGATAGAACATACAAACTCCATACTGACAGCGGAGAGAACATACAAACTCCATACAGTCAGTGGAGAGAACATACAAACTCCAGACAGTGGAGAGAACATAAAAACTCCATACAGTCAGTGGTGAGAACATTCAAACTCCATACTGACACTGGTGAGAACATACAAACTCCATACAGACAAGGGAGAGAAGATACAAACTGTATACAGACAGTGGTGAGAACATACAAACTCCATACAGACAGTGGTGACAACATACAAACTCCATAGAGACAGTGGAGAGAACATACAAACACCATACAGACAGTGGTGAGAATATACAAACTCCATAGTTAGTGGTGGGAAGATACAAACTCCATACAGACAGTGGAGAGAACATACAATCTACATACGGACACTGGTGAGAACATACAAACTCTAAACAGACAGTGGTGAGAACATACATACAGTCATGGAGAAAACATACAAACTCCATACAGACAGTGGTGAGAACATACAAACTCCATACAGACAGTGGAGAGAACATACAAACTCCATATAGACAGTGGAGAGAACATACAAACTCCATATGGACAGTGGAGAGAACATACAAACTCCATACAGACAGTGGAGAGAACATACAAACTCCATACAGTCATGGAGAGAGCACACAAACTCCATACAGACAGTAGTGAGAACATACAACCTCCATACAGTGGAGGGAAAATTCAAACTGCATACTGACAGTGGCAAGAACATACAAACTCCATACAGACAGTGTAGAGAACATACAAACTAACTCCGTACAGACAGTGGTGAGAACATACAAACTACATACAGTCATGGAGAGAACATACAAACTCCAGACAGTGGAGAGAACATAAAAACTCCATACAGACAGTGGTGAGAATATACAAACTCCATACAGACAGGGGAGAGTACATACAAACTCCATACAGACATCGGAGAGAACGTACAAACTTCATACAGTCATGGAGAGAACATACAAACTCCATACAGACAGTGGTGAGAGCATACAAACTGCATATAGACAGTGGAGAGAACATACAAACTGCATACAGACAGTGGAGAGACCATACAAACTAATACAGACAGTGGAGAGAACATACAAACTCCATACAGACAGTGGAGAGAACATACAAACTCCATACAGACAGTGGTGAGAACATACAAACTAACTCCGTACAGACAGTGGTGATCACATACAAACTTCATTCAGTCATGGAGAGAGTATTAAAAACTCCAGACAGTGGAGAGAACATACAAACTCCATACAGACAGTGGTGAGAACATACAAACTCCATACAGACAGTGGAGAGAACATACAAACTCCATACAGACAGTGGAGAGAACATACAAACTCCATACAGACAGTGGTGAGAACATACAAACTCCATACAGACAGTGGAGAGAACATACAAACTCCATACAGACAGTGGTGAGAACATACAAACTTCATACAGTCAGTGGAGAGAACATACAAACTCCATACAGACAGTGGAGAGAACATACAAACTCCATATAGACAGTGGCAAGAACATACAAACTCCATACAGACAGTGTAGAGAACATACAAACTAACTCCGTACAGACAGTGGTGAGAACATACAAACATCATTCAGTCATGGAGAGAATATGGAAAATACAAATCCAGACAGTGGAGAGAACATACAAACTCCATACAGACAGTGGTGAGAACATACAAACTCCATACAGACATGGAGAGAACATACAAACTCCATAGGAGAGAACATACAAACTCCATACGACAGTGGTGAGAACATACAAACTTCATACAGTCATGGAGAGAACATACAAACTCAGACAGTGGAGAGAACATACAAACTCCATACAGACAGTGGTGAGAACATACAAACTCCATACAGACAGTGGTGAGAACATACAAAATCCATACAGACAGTGGAGAGAACATAGAAACTCCATACAGATAGTGGAGAGAACATACAAACTCTATACAGACAGTGGTGAGAACATACAAACTCCATACAGACAGTGGTGAGAACATACAAACACTATACAGACAGTGGTGAGAATATACAATACTTCATACAGTCAGTGGAGAGAACATACAAACTCATACAGACAGTGGAGAGAACATACAAACTCCATACAGACAGTGGTGAGAACATACAAACTCCATACAGACAGTGGCGAGAACATACAAACACCAGACAGACAGTGGTGAGAACATACAAACTCCATACAGTCAGTGGAGAGAACATACAAACTCCATACAGACAGTGGTGAGAACATACAAACATACAGTCATGGAGAGAACATACAAACTCCATACAGACAGTGGAGAGAACATACAAACTCCATACAGACAGTGGTGAGAACATACAAACTCCATACAGACAGTGGAAAGAACATACAAACTCCATACAGACAGTGCAGAGAACATACAAACTAACTCCGTACAGACAATGGTGAGAACATACAAACATCATTCAGTCATAGAGAGAACATACAAACTCCAGACAGTGGAGAGAATATACAAACTCCATACAGACTGTGGTGAGAACATACAAACTCCATACAGACAGTGGAGAGAACATACAAACTCCATACAGACAGTGGAGAGAACATACAAACTCCATACAGACAGTGGAGAGAACATACAAACTCCATACAGACAGTGGTGAGAACATACAAACTCCATACAGACAGTGGAGAGAACATACAAACTCCATACAGACAGTGGTGAGAACATACATATACAGTCATGGAGAGAACATACAAACTCCATACAGACAGTGGTGAGAACATACAAACTCCATACAGACAGTGGAGAGAACATACAAACTCCATACAGACAGTGGAGAGAACATACAAACTCCATACAGACAGTGGAGAGAACATACAAACTTCATACAGTCATGGAGAGAACATACAAACTCCAGACAGTGGAGAGAACATAAAAACTCCATATAGACAGTGGTGAGAACATACAAACTCCATACAGACAGTGGTGAGAACATACAAACTCCATACGGACAGTGGAGAGAACATACAAACTCCATACAGACAGTGGTGAGAACATACAAACTCCATACAGACAGTGGTGAGAACATACAAACTCCATACAGACAGTGGTGAGAACATACAAACACTATACAGACAGTGGTGAGAATATACAAACTCCATAGTTAGTGGTGGGAAGATACAAACTCCATACAGACAGTGGTGAGAACATACAAACTCCATACAGACAGTGGTGAGAACATACAAACTCCATACAGACAGTGGTGAGAACATACAAACTCCATACAGTCATGGAGAGAACATACAAACTCCATACAGACAGTGGTGAGAACATACAAACTCCATACAGACAGTGGAGAGAACATACAAACTCCATACAGACAGTGGAGAGAACATACAAACTCCATACAGACAGTGGTGAGAACATACAAACTCCATACAGACAGTGGAGAGAACATACAAACTCCATACAGACAGTGGAGAGAACATACAAACTCCATACAGACAGTGGTGAGAACATACAAACTCCATACAGTCAGTGAAGAGAACATACAAACTCCATATAGACAGTGGCAAGAACATACAAACTCCAGACAGACAGTGTAGAGAAGATACAAACTAACTCCGTAGGGACAGTGGTGAGCACATACAAACATCATTCAGTCACAGAGAGAACATACAAACTCCAGACAGTGGAGAGAACATACAAACTCCATACAGACAGTGGTGAGAACATACTAACTCCATACAGACAGTGGAAAGAACATACAAACTCCATACAGACAGTGCAGAGAACATACAAACTAACTCCGTACAGACAATGGTGAGAACATACAAACTCCATACAGACAAGGGAGAGAACATACAAACTCCATACAGACAGTGGTGAGAACATACAAACTCCATACAGACAGTGGTGAGAACATACAAACTCCATACAGACAGTGGAGAGAACATACAAACTCCATACAGACAGTGGTGAGAACATACAAACTCCATACAGACAGTGGAAAGAACATACAAACTCCATACAGACAGTGGAGAGAACATACAAACTCCATACAGATAGTGGAGAGAACATACAAACTCTATACAGACAGTGGTGAGAACATACAAACTCCATACAGACAGTGGCGAGAACATACAAACACCAGACAGACAGTGGTGAGAACATACAAACTCCATACAGACAGTGGAGAGAACATACAAACTCCATACAGACAGTGGTGAGAACATACAAACTCCATAAGACAGTGGAGAGAACATACAAACTCCATACAGACAGTGGTGAGAACATACAAACTCCATACAGCATGGAGAGAACATAGAAACTCCATACAGATAGTGGAGAGAACATACAAACTCCATACAGACAGTGGTGAGAACATACAAACTCCATACAGACAGTGGAGAGAACATACAAACTCCAGACAGACAGTGGGGAGAACATACAAACTCCATACAGTCATGGAGAGAATATACAAACTCCATACAGACAGTGGTGAGAACACGCAAAAGCCATACAGACAGTGGTGAGAACATACAAAGTCCATTCAGACAGTGGAGAGAACATACAAACTCCATACAGACAGTGGAGAGAACATACAAACTCCATACAGACAGTGGTGAGAACATACAAACTCCATACAGTCATGGAGAGAACATACAAACTCCATACAGACAGTGGTGAGAACATACAAACTCCATACAGACAGTGGAGAGAAGATACAAACTCCATACAGATAGTGGTGAGAACATACAAACTCCATATAGTCCTGGAGACAACATACAAACTCGATACAGACAGTGGAGAGAACATACAAACTCCATACAGACAGTGGTGAGAACATACAAACTCCATACAGACAGTGGTGAGAACATACAAACTCCATACAGACAGTGGTGAGAACATACAAACTCCATACAGACAGTGGAGAGAACATACAAACTCCATACAGACAGTGGTGAGAACATACAAACTCCATACAGTCAGTGGAGAGAACATACAAACTCCATACAGACAGTGGTGAGAACATACAAACTCCATAAAGACAGTGGTGAGAACATATTAACTCCATACAGACAGTGGAGAGAACATACAAACTCCATACAGTCATGGAGAGAATATACAAACTCCATACAGACAGTGGAGAGAACATACAAACTCCATACAGACAGTGGTGAGAACATACAAACTCCATACAGACAGTGGAGAGAACATACAAACTCCATACAGACAGTGGTTAGAACATACAAACACCATACAGACAGTGGTGAGAACATACAAACTCCATACAGACAGTGGAGAGAACATACAAACTCCATACAGACAGTGGAGAGAACATACAAACTCCATACAGATAGTGGAGAGAACATACAAACTCCATACAGACAGTGGTGAGAACATACAAACTCCATACAGACAGTGGAGAGAACATACAAACTCCATACAGACAGTGGTGAGAACATACAAACTCCATACAGACAGTGGAGAGAACATACAAACTCCATACAGACAGTGGTGAGAACATACAAACTCCATACAGACAGTGGTGAGAACATACAAACTCCATAGTTCAGTGGTGAGAACATACAAACTCCATACAGACAGTGGTGAGAACATACAAACTCCATACAGTCAGTGGAGAGAACATACAAACTCCATACAGACAGTGGTGAGAACATACAAACTCCATACAGACAGTGGTGGGAACATACAAACTCTGTACAGACAGTGGTGAGAACATACAAACTTCATACAGTCATGGAGAGAACATACAAACTCCAGACAGTGGAGAGAACATACAAACTCCATACAGACAGTGGTGAGAATATACAAACTCCATACAGAGAGTGGTGAGAACATACAAACTCCATACAGACAGTGGTGAGAACATACAAACTCCATACAGACAGTGGAGAGAACATACAAACTCCATGCTGACAGTGGTGAGAACATACAAACTCCATACAGTCATGGAGAGAGCACACAAACTCCATACAGACAGTAGTGAGAACATACAACCTCCATACAGTGGAGGGAGAACATTCAAACTCCATACTGACAGTGGAGAGAACATACAAACTCCATACAGTCAGTGGAGAGAACATACAAACTCCATACAGACAGTGGAGAGAACATACAAACTCCATACAGACAGTGGTGAGAACATACAAACTCCATACAGACAGTGGAGAGAACATACAAACTCCATACAGACAGTGGTGAGAACATACAAACTCCATACAGACAGTGGTGAGAACATACAAACTCCATACAGTCAGTGGAGAGAACATACAAACTCCATACAGACAGTGGAGAGAACATACAAAATCCATACAGACAGTGGAGAGAACATAGAAACTCCATACAGATAGTGGAGAGAACATACAAACTCTATACAGACAGTGGTGAGAACATACAAACTCCATACAGACAGTGGTGAGAACATACAAACTCCATACAGACAGTGGAGAGAACATACAAACTCCATACAGACAGTGGGGAGAACATACAAACTCCATACAGACAGTGGTGAGAACATACAAACTCCATACAGACAGTGAGAGAACATACAAACTCCATACAGACAGTGGTGAGAACATACAAACTCCATACAGACAGTGGTGAGAACATACAAACTCCATACAGACAGTGGAGAGAACATACAAACTCATACAGACAGTGGTGGGAAGATACAAACTCCATACAGACAGTGGTGAGAACATACAAAATCCATACAGACAGTGGAGAGAACATAGAAACTCCATACAGATAGTGGAGAGAACATACAAACTCTATACAGACAGTGGTGAGAACATACAAACTCCATACAGACAGTGGAGAGAACATACAAACTCTGTACAGACAGTGGTGGCAACATACAAATTTCATACAGTCATGGAGAGAACATACAAATCCCATACAGACAGTGGTGAGAACATACAAAATCGATACAGACAGTGGTGAGAACATACAAACTCCATACAGACAGTTGTGAGAACATACAAACTCCATACAGACAGTGGTGAGAACATACAAACTCCATACAGTCCTGGAGAGAACATACAAACTCCATACAGACAGTGGAGAGAACATACAAACTCCATACAGACAGTGCAGAGAACATACAAACTAACTCCGTACAGACAATGGTGAGAACATACAAACTACATACAGTCCTGGAGAGAACATACAAACTCCATACAGACAGTGGAGAGAACATACAAACTCCATACAGACAGTGGTGAGAACATACAAACTCCATACAGACAGTGGTGAGAACATACAAACTCCATACAGACAGTGGTGAGAACATACAAACTCCATACAGTGATGGAGAGAATATACAAACTCCATACAGACAGTGGTGAGAACATACAAACTCCATACAGTCCTGGAGAGAACATACAAACTCCATACAGACAGTGGAGAGAACATACAAACTCCATACAGTCAGTGGAGAGAACATACAAACTCCATACAGACAGTGGAGAGAACATACAAACTCCATACAGACAGTGGGAGAACATGCAAACTCCATACAGACAGTGGGGAGAACATACAAACTCCATACATACAGTGGTGAGAACATACAAACTCCATACAGACAGTGGTGAGAACATACAAACTCCATACAGTCATGGAGAGAACATACAAACTCCATACAGACAGTGGAGAGAACATACAAACTCCATACAGACAGTGGAGAGAACATACAAACTCCATACAGACAGTGGAGAGAACATACAAACTCTATACAGACAGTGGTGAGAACATACAAACTCCATACAGACAGTGGCGAGAACATACAAACTCCATACAGACAGTGGAGAGAACATACAAACTCCATATAGACAGTGGTGAGAACATACAAACTCCATACAGACAGTGGTGAGAACATACAAACTCCATACAGACAGTGGAGAGAACATACAAACTCCATACAGACAGTGGTGAGAACATACAAACTCCATACAGACAGTGGTGAGAACATACAAACTCCATACAGACAGTGGAGAGAACATACAAACTCCATACAGACAGTGGTGAGAATATACAAACTCCATACTGACAGTGGTGACAACATACAAACTCCATACAGACAGTGGAGAGAACATCCAAACTTATACAGACAGTGGTGAGAACATACAAACTCCATACAGACAGTGGTGAAAACATACATACAGTCATGGAGAGAACATACAAACTCCATACAGACAGTGGAGAGAACATACAAACTCCATACAGACAGTGGTGAGAACATACAAACTCCATACAGTCAGTGGAGAGAACATACAAACTCCATACAGACAGTGGTGAGAACATACAAACTCCATACAGTCATGGAGAGAACATACAAACTCCATACAGACAGTGGTGAGAACATACAAACTCCATACAGACAGTGGAGAGAACATACAAACTCCATACAGACAGTGGTGAGAACATACAAACTCCATACAGTCATGGAGAGAACATACAAACTCCATACAGACAGTGGAGAGAACATACAAACTCCATACAGACAGTGGTGAGAACATACAAACTCCATACAGACAGTGGTGAGAACATACAAACTCCATACAGACAGTGGTGAGAACATACAAACTCCATACAGACAGTGGAGAGAACATACAAACTCCATACAGACAGTGGTGAGAACATACAAACTCCATACAGAGAGTGGAGAGAAGATACAAACTCCATACAGACAGTGGTGAGAACATACAAACTCCATACAGTCATGGAGAGAACATACAAACTCCATACAGACAGTGGAGAGAACATAGAAACTCCATACAGATCAGTGGAGTGAACATACAAACTCTATACAGACAGTGGTGAGAACATACAAACTCCATACAGACAGTGGCGAGAACATACAAACACAGGACAGACAGTGGAGAGAACATACAAACTCCATAAAGTGGTGAGAACATACAAACTCCATACAGACAGTGGTGAGAACATACAAACTCCATACAGTCATGGAGATAACATACAAACTCCATACAGACAGTGGAGAGAACATATAAACTCCATACAGACATGGAGAGAACATACAAACTCCATACAGACATGGAGAGAACATACAAACTCCATACAGATAGTGGAGAGAACATACAAACTCTATACAGACAGTGGTGAGAACATACAAACTCCATACAGACAGTGGAGAGAACATACAAACTCCATACAGATAGTGGAGAGAACATACAAACTCCATACAGACAGTGGTGAGAACATACAAACTCCATACAGACAGTGGAGAGAACATACAAACTCCATACAGACAGTGGTGAGAACATACTAACTCCATACAGAGAGTGGTGAGAACATACAAACTCCATACAGTCATGGAGAGAACATACAAACTCCATACAGACAGTGGTGAGAACATACAAACTCCATACAGTCATGGAGAGAACATACAAACTCCATACAGACAGTGGAGAGAACATACAAACTCCATACAGACAGTGGTGAGAACATACAAACTCCATACAGACAGTGGAGAGAACATACAAACTCCATACAGACAGTGGAGAGAACATACAAACTCTGTACAGACAGTGGTGAGAACATACAAACTTCATACAGTCATGGAGAGAACATACAAACTCCATACAGACAGTGGTGAGAACATACAAACTCCATACAGACAGTGGTGAGAACATACAAACTCCATACAGTCATGGAGAGAACATACAAACTCCATACAGACAGTGGAGAGAACATACAAACTTTATACAGTCATGGAGAGAACATACAAACTCCATACAATGGAGAGAATATATACAAACTCCATACAGACAGAGGTGAGAACATACAAACTCCATACAGACAGTGGGAGAACATACAAACTGCATACAGACAGTGGCGAGAACATGCAAACTCCATACAGACAGTGGGAGAACATACAAACTCCATACTGACAGTGGTGAGAACATACAAACTCCATACAGACAAGGGAGAGAAGATACAAACTCCATACAGACAGTGGTGAGAACATACAAACTCCATACAGACAGTGGTGAGAACATACAAACTCCATACAGACAGTGGAGAGAACATACAAACTCCATACAGACAGTGGTGAGAACATACAAACTTCATACAGTCATGGAGAGAACATACAAACTCCAGACAGTGGAGAGAACATACAAACTCCATACAGACAGTGGTGAGAACATACAAACTCCATACAGACAGTGGAGAGAACATACAAACTCCATACAGACAGTGGTGAGAACATACAAACTCCATACAGACAGTGGTGAGAACATACATACAGTCATGGAGAGAACATACAAACTCCATACAGACAGTGGTGAGAACATACAAACTCCATACAGACAGTGGTGAGAACATACAAACTCCATACAGTCAGTGGCAAGAACATACAAACTCCATACAGACAGTGGTGAGAACATACAAACATCATACAGTCATGGATAGAACATACAAACTCCAGACAGTGGTGAGAACATACAAACTCCATACAGACAGTGGAGAGAACATACAAACTCCATACAGACAGTGGTGAGAACATACAAACTCCATACAGACAGTGGTGAGAACATACAAACTCCATACAGACAGTGGTGAGAACATACAAACTCCATACAGACAGTGGAGAGAACATACAAACTCCATACAGACAGTGGTGAGAACATACAAACTCCATACAGTCAGTGGAGAGAACATACAAACTCCATACAGACAGTGGTGAGAACAAACAAACTGCATACAGTCATGGAGAGAACATACAAACTCCATACAGACAGTGGAGAGAACATACAAACTCCATACAGTCAGTGGAGAGAACATACAAACTCCATACAGACAGTGGAGAGAACATATAAACTCCATACAGTCATGGAGAGAACATACAAACTCCATACAGACAGTGGCGAGAACATACAAACTCCATACAGACAGTGGCGAGAACATACAAACTCCATAAAGACAGTGGGGAGAACATAAAACTCCATACATACACTGGTGAGAACATACAAACTCCATACAGACAGTGGTGAGAACATACAAACTCCATACAGTCCTGGAGAGAACATATAAACTCCATACAGACAGTGGAGAGAACATACAAACTCCATACAGACAGTGGTGAGAACATACACACTCCATACACATGGAGAGAATATATACAAACTCCATACAGACAGAGTTGAGAACATACAAACTATATACAGACAGTGGGAGAACATAGAAACTCCATACAGACAGTGGCGAGAACATGCAAACTCCATATAGACAGTGGGGAGAACATACAAACTCCATACAGACAGGGGTGAGAACATACAAACTCCATACAGACAAGGGAGAGAACATACAAACTCCATACAGACAGTGGTGAGAACATACAAACTCCATACAGACAGTGGTGAGAACATACAAACTCCATACAGACAGTGGAGAGAACATACAAACTCCATACAGACAGTGGTGAGAACATACAAACTCTGTACAGACAGTGGTGAGAACATACAAACTTCATACAGTCATGGAGAGAACATACAAACTCCAGACAGTGGAGAGAACATACAAACTCCATACAGACAGTGGTGAGAACATACAAACTCCATACAGACAGTGGTGAGAACATACAAACTACATACAGTCCTGGAGAGAAGATACAAACTCCATACAGATAGTGGTGAGAACATACATATAGTCATGGATAGAACATACAAACTCCATACAGACAGTGGAGAGAACATACAAACTCCATACAGACAGTGGTGAGAACATACAAACTCCATACAGTCATGGAAATAACATACAAACTCCTTACAGACAGTGGAGAGAACATATAAACTCTATAAGTCATGGAGAGAACATACAAACTCCATACAATGGAGAGAATATATACAAACTCCATACAGACAGAGTTGACAACATACAAACTCCATACAGACAGTGGTTAGAACATACAAACTCCATACAGACAGTGGAGAGAACATACAAACACCATACAGACAGTGGTGAGAACATACAAACTCCATACAGACAAGGGAGAGAAGATACAAACTCCATACAGACAGTGGTGAGAACATACAAACTCCATACAGACAGTGGTGAGAACATACAAACTCCATACAGACAGTGGTGAGAACATACATACAGTCATGGATAGAACATACAAACTCCATACAGACAGTGGTAAGAACATACAAAATCCATACAGACAGTGGAGAGAACATACAAACTCCATACAGACATGGAGAGAACATACAAACTCCATACAGACAGTGGAGAGAACATACAAACTCCATACAGTCATGGAGAGAACATACAAACTCCAGACAGTGGAGAGAACATACAAACTCCATACAGACAGTGGTGAGAACATACAAACTCCATACAGACAGTGGTGAGAACATACAAACTCCAGACAGACAGTGGAGAGAACATACAAACTCCATACAGACAGTGGTGAGAACATACAAACTCCATACAGACAGTGGAGAGAACATACAAACTCCATACAGACAGTGGTGAGAACATACAAACTCCATACAGACAGTGGCGAGAACATACAAACACAGGACAGACAGTGGAGAGAACATACAAACTCCATACAGACAGTGGTGAGAACATACAAACTCCATACAGACAGTGGTGAGAACATACAAACTCCATACAGTCATGGAGAGAACATACAAACTCCAGACAGTGGAGAGAACATACAAACTCCATACAGACAGTGGTGAGAACATACAAACTCCATACAGACAGTGGTGAGAACATACAAACTCCATACAGACAGTGGTGAGAACATACAAACTCCATACAGACAGAGGTGAAAACATACATACAGTCATGGAGAGAACATACAAACCCCATACAGACAGTGGTAAGAACATACAAAATCCATACAGACAGTAGAGAGAACATAGAAACTCCATACAGATAGTGGAGTTAACATATAAACTCCATACAGACAGTGGAGAGAACATACAAACTCCATACAGTCATGGAGAGAACATACAAACTCCATACAGTGGAGAGAAGATATACAAACTCCATACAGACAGAGGTGAGAACATACAAACTCCATACAGACAGTGGGAGAACATACAAACTCCATACAGACAGTGGAGAGAACATACAAACTCCATACAGACAGTGGAGAGAACATACAAACTCCATACAGACAGTGGTGAGAACATACAAACTCCATACAGACAGTGGTGAGAACATACAAACTCCATACAGACAGTGGTGAGAACATACAAACTCCATACAGACAGTGGTGAGAACATACAAACTCCATACAGACAGTGGAGAGAACATACAAACTCCATACAGACAGTGGTGAGAACATACAAACTCCATACAGTCATGGAGAGAACATACAAACTCCAGACAGTGGAGAGAACATACAAACTCCATACAGACAGTGGTGAGAACATACAAACTCCATACAGACAGTGGTGAGAACATACAAACTCCATACAGACAGTGGTGAGAACATACAAACTCCATACAGACAGTGGAGAGAACATACAAACTCCATACAGACAGTGGTGAGAACATACAAACTCCATACAGCATGGAGAGAACATACAAACTCCATACAGACAGTGGTGAGAACATACAAACTCCATACAGACAGTGGAGAGAACATACAAACTCCATACAGACAGTGGAGAGAACATACAAACTCCATACAGACAGTGGAGAGAACATACAAACTCCATACAGACAGTGGAGAGAACATACAAACTCCATACAGTCATGGAGAGAACATACAAACTCCATACAGACAGTGGAGAGAACATACAAACTCCATACAGACAGTGGTGAGAACATACAAACTCCATACAGACAGTGGAGAGAACATACAAACTCCATACAGACAGTGGAGAGAACATACTAACTCCGTACAGACAGTGGTGAGAACATACAAACTCCATACAGTCATGGAAAGAACATACAAACTCCATACAGACAGTGGAGAGAACATACAAACTCCATACAGTCATGGAGAGAACATACAAACTCCATACAATGGAGAGAACATACAAACTCCATACAGACAGTGGTGAGAACATACAAACTCCATACAGACAGTGGTAAGAACATACAAAATCCATACAGACAGTGGAGAGAACATACAAACTCCATACAGACAGTGGAGTGAACATACAAACTCCATACAGACAGTGGTGAGAACATACAAACTCCATACAGACAGTGGAGAGAACATACAAACTCCATACAGACAGTGGTGAGAACATACAAACTCCATACAGACAGTGGTGAGAACATACAAACTCCATACAGACAGTGGAGAGAACATACAAACTCCATACAGACAGTGGTGAGAACATACAAACTCCATACAGACAGTGGTGAGAACATACAAACTCCATACAGTCATGGAGAGAACATACAAACTCCAGACAGTGGAGAGAACATACAAACTCCATACAGACAGTGGCGAGAACATACAAACACAGGACAGACAGTGGAGAGAACATACAAACTCCATAAAGTGGTGAGAACATACAAACTCCATACAGACAGTGGTGAGAACATACAAACTCCATACAGTCATGGAGAGAACATACAAACTCCATACAGACAGTGGTGAGAACATACAAACTCCATACAGACAGTGGTGAGAACATACAAACTCCATACAGTCAGTGGAGAGAACATACAAACTCCATACAGACAGTGGAGAGAACATACAAACTCTATAAGGTCATGGAGAGAACATACACACTCCATACAATGGAGAGAATATATACAAACTCCATACAGACAGAGTTGACAACATACAAACTATATACAGACAGTGGTTAGAACATAGAAACTCCATACAGACAGTGGGGAGAACATACAAACTCCATACAGACAGTGGTGAGAACATACAAACTCCATACAGACAAGGGAGAGAAGATACAAACTCCATACAGACAGTGGTGAGAACATACAAACTCCATACAGACAGTGGTGAGAACATACAAACTCCATACAGACAGTGGAGAGAACATACAAACTCCATACAGACAGTGGTGAGAACATACAAACTCCATACAGACAGTGGTGAGAACATACAAACTCCATACAGTCATGGAGAGAACATACAAACTGCAGACAGTGGAGAGAACATACAAATTCCATATGGTCAGTGGTGAGAACATCCAAACTCCATACAGACAATGGAGAGAACATACAAACTCCATACAGACAGTGGAGAGAACATACAAACTCCATACTGACAGTGGTGAGAACATACAAACTCCATACAGTCATGGAGAGAACATACAAACTCCATACAGACAGTGGTGAGAACATACAAACTCCATACAGACAGTGGTGAGAATATACAAACTCCATACAGTTATGGAAATAACATATAAACTCCTTACAGACAGTGGAGAGAACATATAAACTCTATACAGTCATGGAGAGAACATACAAACTCCATACAATGGAGAGAAGATATACAAACTCCATACAGACAGAGTTGACAACATACAAACTCCATACAGACAGTGGTTAGAACATAGAAACTGCATACAGACAGTGGCGAGAACATGCAAACTCCATATAGACAGTGGGGAGAACATACAAACTCCATACAGACAGGGGTGAGAACATACAAACTCCATACAGACAGTGGTGAGAACATAGACACTCCATACAGACAGTGGTGAGAACATACAAACATCATACAGACAGTGGTGAGAACATACAAACTCCATACAGACAGTGAAGAGAACATACAAACTCAATACAGATAGTGGTGAGAACATACAAACTCCATACAGTCCTGGAGAGAACATAAAAACTCCATACAGACAATGGAGAGAACATACAAACTCCACACAGACAGTGGTGAGAACATAGACACTCCATACAGACAGTGGTGAGAACATACAAACATCATACAGACAGTGGTGAGAACATACAAACTCCATACAGACAGTGAAGAGAACATACAAACTCAATACAGACAGTGGTGAAAACATACAATCTCCATACAGTGATGGAGAGAACATAAAAACTCCATACAGTTAGTGGTGAGAACAAACAAACTGCATACAGTCATGGAAAGAACATACAAACTCCATACAGACAGTGGAGAGAACATATAAACTCCATACAGTCATGGAGAGAACATACAAACACCATACAGACAGTGGAGAGAACATATAAACTCCATACAGTCATGGAGAGAACATACAAACACCATACAGACAGTGGCGAGAACATAGAAACTCCATACAGACAGTGGCGAGAACATGCAAACTCCATAAAGACAGTGGGGAGAACATAACACTCCATACATACACTGGTGAGAACATGCAAATTCCATATAGACAGTGGTGAGAACATACAAACTCCATACAGTCATGGAAATAACATACAAACTCCTTACAGACAGTGGAGAGAACATATAAACTCTATAAGGTCATGGAGAGAACATACACACTCCATACAATGGAGAGAATATATACAAACTCCATACAGACAGAGTTGACAACATACAAACTATATACAGACAGTGGTTAGAACATAGAAACTCCATACAGACAGTGGCGAGAACATATAAACTCCATACAGACAGTGGAGAGAACATACAAACTCCATACAGACAGTGGTGAGAACATACAAACTCCATACAGACAAGGGAGAGAAGATACAAACTCCATACAGACAGTGGTGAGAACATACAAACTCCATACAGACAGTGGTGGGAACATACAAACTCCATATAGACAGTGAAGAGAACATACAAACTCCATACAGACAGTGGTGAGAACATACAAACTCCATACAGACAGTGGTGAGAACATACAAAGTCCATACAGTCATGGAGAGAACAGACAAACTGCAGACAGTGGAGAGAACATACAAATTCCATACAGACAGTGGTGAGAACATACAAACTCCATACAGACAGTGGTGAGAACATACAAACTCCATACAGACAGTGGTGAGAACATACAAACTCCATACAGACAGTGGTGAGAACATACATACAGTCATGGAGAGAACATACAAACTCCATACAGACAGTGGTGAGAACATACAAAATCCATACAGACAGTGGCGAGAACATACAAACTCCATACAGACAGTGGAGAGAACATACAAACTCCATACAGACAGTGGAGAGAAGATATAAACTCCATACAGACAGTGGAGAGAACATACAAACTCCAGACAGTGGAGAGAACATACAAACCCCATACAGACAGTGGTGACAATATACAAACTATATACAGACAGTGGTTAGAACATACAAACTCCATACAGACAGTGGAGAGAACATACAAACTCCATACAGACAGTGGTGAGAACATACAAACTCCATACAGACAGTGGAGAGAACATACAAACTCCATACAGACAGTGGTGAGAACATACAAACTCCATACAGACAGTGGCGAGAACATACAAACTCCATACAGACAGTGGAGAGAACATACAAACTCCATACAGACAGTGGTGAGAACATACAAACTCCATACAGACAGTGGTGAGAACATACAAACTCCATACAGTCATGGTGAGAACATACAAACTCCATACAGACAGTGGAGAGAACATACAAACTCCATACAGACAGTGGTGAGAACATACAAACTCCATAGAGACAGTGGAGAGAACATACAAACTCCATACAGACAGTGGAGTGAACATACAAACTCCATACAGACAGTGGTGAGAACATACAAACTCCATACAGACAGTGGAGAGAACATACAAACTCCATACAGACAGTGGTGAGAACATACAAACTCCATACAGACAGTGGTGAGAACATACAAACTCCATACAGTTATGGAAATAACATATAAACTCCTTACAGACAGTGGAGAGAACATATAAACTCTATACAGTCATGGAGAGAACATACAAACTCCATACAATGGAGAGAAGATATACAAACTCCATACAGACAGAGTTGACAACATACAAACTCCATACAGACAGTGGTAAGAACATACAAAATCCATACAGACAGTGGCGAGAACATACAAACACCAGACAGACAGTGGAGAGAACATACAAACTCCATACAGACAGTGGTGAGAACATACAAACTCCATACAGACAGTGGTGAGAACATACAAACTCCATACAGACAGTGGTGAGAACATACAAACTCCATACAGACAGTGGTGAGAACATACAAACTCCATACAGACAGTGGAGAGAACATACAAACTCCATACAGACAGTGGTGAGAACATACAAACTCCATACAGTCATGGAGAGAACATACAAACTCCAGACAGTGGAGAGAACATATAAAATCCATACAGACAGTGGAGAGAACATACAAACTCCATACAGGCAGTGGTGAGAAAATACAAACTCCATACAGACAGTGGTGAGAACATACAAACTCCATACAGACAGTGAAGAGAACATACAAACTCAATACAGACAGTGGTGAAAACATACAATCTCCATACAGTGATGGAGAGAACATAAAAACTCCATACAGTTAGTGGTGAGAACAAACAAACTGCATACAGTCATGGAAAGAACATACAAACTCCATACAGACAGTGGAGAGAACATATAAACTCCATACAGTCATGGAGAGAACATACAAACACCATACAGACAGTGGAGAGAACATATAAACTCCATACAGTCATGGAGAGAACATACAAACACCATACAGACAGTGGCGAGAACATAGAAACTCCATACAGACAGTGGCGAGAACATGCAAACTCCATAAAGACAGTGGGGAGAACATAACACTCCATACATACACTGGTGAGAACATACAAACTCCATACAGACAGTGGTGAGAACATACAAACTACATACAGTCATGGAGAGAACATACAAACTCCATACAGACAGTGGAGAGAACATATAAACTCTATAAGGTCATGGAGAGAACATACACACTCCATACAATGGAGAGAATATATACAAACTCCATACAGACAGAGTTGACAACATACAAACTATATACAGACAGTGGTTAGAACATAGAAACTCCATACAGACAGTGGCGAGAACATACAAACTCCATACAGACAGTGGCGAGAACATACAAACACCATACAGACAGTGGTGAGAACATACAAACTCGATACAGACAAGGGAGAGAACATACAAACTCCATACAGACAGTGGTGAGAACATACAAACTCCATACAGACAGTGGTTGGAACATACAAACTCCATATAGACAGTGAAGAGAACATACAAACTCCATACAGACAGTGGTGAGAACATACAAACTCCATACAGACAGTGGTGAGAACATACAAAGTCCATACAGTCATGGAGAGAACAGACAAACTGCAGACAGTGGAGAGAACATACAAATTCCATATGGTCAGTGGTGAGAACATACAAACTCCATACAGACAGTGGTGAGAACATACAAACTCCATACAGACAGTGGAGAGAACATACAAACTCCATACAGACAGTGGTGAGAACATACATACAGTCATAGAGAGAACTTACAAACTTCATGCAGACAGTGGTGAGAACATACAAACTCCATACAGTTAGTGGTGAGAACATACAAACTCCATACAGTCATGGAAATAACATACAAACTCCTTACAGACAGTGGAGAGAACATATAAACTCTATAAGGTCATGGAGAGAACATACACACTCCATACAATGGAGAGAATATATACAAACTCCATACAGACAGAGTTGACAACATACAAACTATATACAGACAGTGGTTAGAACATAGAAACTCCATACAGACAGTGGAGAGAACATACAAACTCCATACAGACAGTGGTGAGAACATACATACAATCATGGAGAGTACATACAAACTCCATACAGACAGTGGAGAGAACATTCAAACTCCATACAGACAGTGGTGAGAACATACAAACTCCATACAGTCATGGAGAGAACATACAAACTCCATACAGACAGTGGTGAGAACATACAAACTCCATACAGACAGTGGAGAGAACATACAAACTCCATACAGACAGTGGTGAGAACATACAAACTCCATACAGTCATGGAGAGAACATACAAACTCCAGACAGTGGAGAGAACATACAAACTCCATACAGACAGTGGTGAGAACATACAAACTCCATACAGACAGTGGAGAGAACATACAAACTCCATACAGACAGTGGAGAGAACATACAAACTCCATACAGACAGTGGAGAGAACATACATACAGTCATAGAGAGAACTTACAAACTTCATGAAGACAGTGGTGAAAACATACAAACTCCATACAGTTAGTGGTGAGAACAAACTCCATACAGTCATGGAAAGAACATACAAACTCCATACAGACAGTGGAGAGAACATATAAACTCCATACAGTCATGGAGAGTACATACAAACTCCATACAGACAGTGGCGAGAACATACAAGCTCCATACAGACAGTGGCGAGAACATACAAACTGCATACAGACAGTGGAGAGAACATACAAACTCCATACAGTAACAGTGGTGAGAACATACAAACTCCATACAGACAGTGGTGAGAACATACAAACTCCATAAAGACAGTGGTGAGAGCATACAAACTCCATACAGACAGTGGTGAGAACATACATACAGTCATAGAGAGAACTTACAAACTTCATGCAGACAGTGGTGAGAACATACAAACTCCATACAGATAGTGGTGAGAACATACAAACTCCATACAGTCCTGGAGAGAACATAAAAACTCCATACAGACAATGGAGAGAACATACAAACTCCATACAGACAGTGGCGAGAACATACAAACTCCATACAGACAGTGGAGAGAACATACAAACTCCATACAGACAATGGGGAGATCATACAAACTCCATACAGACACTGGTGAAAATATACAAACTGCATACGGACAGTTGCGAGAACATACAAACTCCATACGGACAGTGGAGAGAATATACAAACTCCATACAGACAGTGGAGAGAACATACAAACTCCATACAGACAATGGGGAGATCATACAAACTCCATACAGACACTGGTGAAAATATACAAACTGCATACGGACAGTTGCGAGAACATACAAACTCCATACGGACAGTCGAGAGAACATACAAACTCCATACAGACAGTGGAGAGAACATACAAACTCCATACAGACAGTGGTGAGAACATACAAACTCCATACAGACAGTGGAGAGAACATACAAACTCCATACAGACAGTGGTGAGAACATACAAACTCCATACAGACAGTGGAGAGAACATACAAACTCCAGACAGACAGTGGTGAGAACATACATACAGTCATAGAGAGAACTTACAAACTTCATGAAGACAGTGGTGAAAACATACAAACTCCATACAGTTAGTGGTGAGAACAAACTCCATACAGTCATGGAAAGAACATACAAACTCCATACAGACAGTGGAGAGAACATAGAAACTCCATACAGATAGTGGAGAGAACATACAAACTCTATACAGACAGTGGTGAGAACATACAAACTCCATACAGACAGTGGCGAGAACATACAAACTCCATACAGACAGTGGAGAGAACATACAAACTCCATACAGACAGTGGTGAGAACATACAAACACCATACAGACAGTGGTGAGAACATACAAACTCCATATAGACAGTGGTGAGAACATACAAACTCCATACAGACAGTGGTGAGAACATACATACAGTCATAGAGAGAACTTACAAACTTCATGCAGACAGTGGTGACAACATACAAACTCCATACAGTTAGTGGTGAGAACATATAAACTCCATACAGTCATGGAAAGAACATACAAACTAACTCCGTACAGACAGTGGTGAGATCATACAAGCTCCATACAAACAGTGGCGAGAATATACAAACTCCATACAGACAGTGGAGAGAACATACAAACTCCATACAGACAATGGGGAGATCATACAAACTCCATACAGACACTGGTGAAAATATACAAACTGCATACGGACAGTTGCGAGAACATACAAACTCCATACGGACAGTGGAGAGAACATACAAACTCCATACAGACAGTGGGGAGAACATACAAATTCCATACAGACAGTGGTGAGAACATACAAACTCCATACAGACAGTGGAGAGAACATACAAACTCCATACAGACAGTGGTGAGAACATACAAACTCCATACAGACAGTGGAGAGAACATACAAACTCCATACAGACAGTGGTGAGAACATACAAAATCCATACAGACAGTGGATAGAACATAGAAACTCCATACAGTCATGGAAAGAACATACAAACTCCAGACAGACAGTGGAGAGAACATACAAACTCCATACAGACAGTGGCGAGAATATACAAACTCCATACAGACAGTGGAGAGAACATACAAACTCCATACAGACAGTGGGGAGAACATACAAACTCCATACAGACACTGGTGAGAACATACAAACTCCATACAGACAGAGGAGACAACATACAAACTCGATACAGACAGTGGAGTGAACATACAAACTCCATACAGACAGTGGGAAGAACATACAAATTCCATACGGACAGTGGTGAGAACATACAAACTCCATACAGACTAGGGAGAGAACATACAAACTCCATACAGACAGTGGTGAGAACATACAAAGTCCATACAGTCATGGAGAGAACAGACAAACTGCAGACAGTGGAGAGAACATACAAATTTCATATGGTCAGTGGTGAGAACATCCAAACTCCATACAGACAATGGAGAGAACATACAAACTCCATACAGACAGTGCAGAAAACATACAAACTCCGTACAGACAGTGGTGAGAACATACATACAGTCATAGAGAGAACTTACAAACTTCATGCAGACACTGGTGAGAACATACAAACTCCATACAGTCATGGAAATAACATACAAACTCCTTACAGACAGTGGAGAGAACATATAAACTCCATACAGTCATGGAGAGAACATACAAACTCCATACAATGGAGAGAATATATACAAACTCCATACAGACAGAGTTGAGAACATACAAACTCCATACAGACAGTGGTTAGAACATAGAAACTCCATACAGACAGTGGTGAGAACATACAAACTCCATATAGACAGTGGAGAGAACATACAAACTCCATACACAGTGTGCTGAGAACATTAAAAGTCCATACAGTCATGGAGAGAACATACATACTCCAGACAGTGGAGAGAATAAACAAACCCCATGCAGACAGTGGAGAGAACATACAAACTCCATACAGACAGTGGTGAGAACATAGACACTCCATACAGACAGTGGTGAGAACATACAAACTCCATACAGACAGTGGTGCGAACATACAAACTCCATATAGACAGTGAAGAGAACATACAAACTCCATACAGACAGTGGTGAGAACATACAAACTCCATACAGACAGTGGTGAGAACATACAAAGTCCATACAGTCATGCAGAGAACAGACAAACTGCAGACAGTGGAGAGAACATACAAATTCCATATGGTCAGTGGTGAGAACATCCAAACTCCATACAGACAGTGCAGAAAACATACAAACTCCTTACAGACAGTGGTGAGAACATACATACAGTCATAGAGAGAACTTACAAACTTCATGCAGACAGTGGTGAGAACATACAAACTCCAAACAGTTAGTGGTGAGAACATACAAACTCCATACAGTCATAGAAATAACGTACAAACTCCATACAGTCAGTGGTGAGAACATGCAAAGTCTATACAGTCATGGAGAGAACATACAAACTCCAGACATTGGTGAGAACATACATACTCCATATAGACAGTGGAGAGAACATACAAACTCCATACAGACAGTGGTGAGAACATGCAAAGTCCATACAGTCATGGAGAGAACATACATACTCCAGACAGTGGAGAGAACATACAAACTCCACACAGACAGTGGTGAGAACATAGACACTCCATACAGACAGTGGTGAGAACATACAAACATCATACAGACAGTGGTGAAAACATACAATCTCCATACAGTGATGGAGAGAACATAAAAACTCCATACAGTTAGTGGTGAGAACAAACAGACTGCATACAGTCATGGAAAGAACATACAAACTCCATACAGACAGTGGAGAGAACATATAAACTCCATACAGTCATGGAGAGAACATACAAACACCATACAGACAGTGGCGAGAACATAGAAACTCCATACAGACAGTGGCGAGAACATGCAAACTCCATAAAGACAGTGGGGAGAACATAAAACTCCATACATACACTGGTGAGAACATGCAAATTCCATACAGACAGTGGTGAGAACATACAAACTCCATACAGTCATGGAAATAACATACAAACTCCTTACAGACAGTGGAGAGAACATATAAACTCTATAAGGTCATGGAGAGAACATACACACTCCATACAATGGAGAGAATATATACAAACTCCATACAGACAGAGTTGACAACATACAAACTATATACAGACAGTGGTTAGAACATAGAAACTCCATACAGACAGTGGCGAGAACATGCAAACTCCATATAGACAGTGGGGAGAACATACAAACTCCATACAGACAGGGGTGAGAACATACAAACTCCATACAGACAAGGGAGAGAACATAAAAAACTCCATACAGACAGTGGTGAGAACATACAAACTCCATACAGACAGTGGTGCGAACATACAAACTCCATATAGACAGTGAAGAGAACATACAAACTCCATACAGACAGTGGTGAGAACATACAAACTCCATACAGACAGTGGTGAGAACATCCAAACTCCATACAGACAATGGAGAGAACATACAAACTCCATACAGACAGTGCAGAAAACATACAAACTCCTTACAGACAGTGGTGAGAACATACATACAGTCATAGAGAGAACTTACAAACTTCATGCAACAGTGGTGAGAACATACAAACTCCATACAGTTAGTGGTGAGAACATACAAACTCCATACAGTCATAGAAATAACATACAAACTCCATACAGTCAGTGGTGAGAACATGCAAAGTCTATACAGTCATGGAGAGAACATACAAACTCCAGACATTGGTGAGAACATACATACTCCATATAGACAGTGGAGAGAACATACAAACTCCATACAGACAGTGGTGAGAACATGCAAAGTCCATACAGTCATGGAGAGAACATACATACTCCAGACAGTGGAGAGAACATACAAACTCCACACAGACAGTGGTGAGAACATAGACACTCCATACAGACAGTGGTGAGAACATACAAACATCATACAGACAGTGGTGAGAACATACAAACTCCATACAGACAGTGAAGAGAACATACAAACTCAATACAGACAGTGGTGAAAACATACAATCTCCATACAGTGATGGAGAGAACATAAAAACTCCATACAGTTAGTGGTGAGAACAAACAAACTGCATACAGTCATGGAAAGAACATACAAACTCCATACAGACAGTGGAGAGAACATATAAACTCCATACAGTCATGGAGAGAACATACAAACACCATACAGACAGTGGCGAGAACATAGAAACTCCATACAGACAGTGGCGAGAAAATGCAAACTCCATAAAGACAGTGGGGAGAACATAAAACTCCATACATACACTGGTGAGAACATGCAAATTCCATATAGACAGTGGTGAGAACATACAAACTCCATACAGTCATGGAAATAACATACAAACTCCTTACAGACAGTGGAGAGAACATATAAACTCTATAAGGTCATGGAGAGAACATACACACTCCATACAATGGAGAGAATATATACAAACTCCATACAGACAGAGTTGACAACATACAAACTATATACAGACAGTGGTTAGAACATAGAAACTCCATACAGACAGTGGCGAGAACATGCAAACTCCATATAGACAGTGGGGAGAACATACAAACTCCATACAGACAGGGATGAGAACATACATACTCCATACAGACAAGGGAGAGAACATACAAACTCCATACAGACAGTGGTGAGAACATACAAACTCCATACAGTTAGTGGTGAGAACATACAAACTCCATACAGTCATGGAAATAACATACAAACTCCTTACAGACAGTGGTGAGAACATACAAAGTCCATACAGTCATGGAGAGAACAGACAAACTGCAGACAGTGGAGAGAACATACAAATTCCATATGGTCAGTGGTGAGAACATCCAAACTCCATACAGACAATGGAGAGAACATACAAACTCCATACAGACAGTGCAGAAAACATACAAACTCCTTACAGACAGTGGTGAGAACATACATACAGTCATAGAGAGAACTTACAAACTTCATGCAGACAGTGGTGAGAACATACAAACTCCATACAGTTAGTGGTGAGAACATACAAACTCCATACAGTCATGGAAATAACATACAAACTCCTTACAGACAGTGGAGAGAACATATAAACTCTATAAAGTCATGGAGAGAACATACAAACTCCATACAATGGAGAGAATATATACAAACTCCATACAGACAGAGTTGACAACATACAAACTCCATACAGACAGTGGTTAGAACATAGAAACTGCATACAGACAGTGGCGAGAACATGCAAACTCCATATAGACAGTGGGGAGAACATACAAACTCAATACAGACAGGGGTGAGAACATACAAACTCCATACAGACAAGGGAGAGAACATACAAACTCCATACAGACAGTGGTGAGAACATACAAACTCCATACAGACAGTGGTGCGAACATACAAACTCCATATAGACAGTGAAGAGAACATACAAACTCCATACAGACAGTGGTGAGAACATACAAAGTCCATACAGTCATGGAGAGAACAGACAAACTGCAGACAGTGGAGAGAACATACAAATTCCATATGGTCAGTGGTGAGAACATCCAAACTCCATACAGACAATGGAGAGAACATACAAACTCCATACAGACAGTGCAGAAAACATACAAACTCCTTACAGACAGTGGTGAGAACATACATACAGTCATAGAGAGAACTTACAAACTTCATGCAGACAGTGGTGAGAACATACAAACTCCATACAGTTAGTGGTGAGAACATACAAACTCCATACAGTCATAGAAATAACATACAAACTCCATACAGTCAGTGGTGAGAACATGCAAAGTCTATACAGTCATGGAGAGAACATACAAACTCCAGACATTGGTGAGAAAATACATACTCCATATAGACAGTGGAGAGAACATACAAACTCCACACAGACAGTGGTGAGAACATAGACACTCCATACAGACAGTGGTGAGAACATACAAACATCATACAGACAGTGGTGAGAACATACAAACTCCATACAGACAGTGAAGAGAACATACAAACTCAATACAGACAGTGGTGAAAACATACAATCTCCATACAGTGATGGAGAGAACATAAAAACTCCATACAGTTAGTGGTGAGAACAAACAAACTGCATACAGTCATGGAAAGAACATACAAACTCCATACAGACAGTGGAGAGAACATATAAACTCCATACAGTCATGGAGAGAACATACAAACACCATACAGACAGTGGAGAGAACATATAAACTCCATACAGTCATGGAGAGAACATACAAACACCATACAGACAGTGGCGAGAACATAGAAACTCCATACAGACAGTGGCGAGAACATGCAAACTCCATAAAGACAGTGGGGAGAACATAACACTCCATACATACACTGGTGAGAACATGCAAATTCCATATAGACAGTGGTGAGAACATACAAACTCCATACAGTCATGGAAATAACATACAAACTCCTTACAGACAGTGGAGAGAACATATAAACTCTATAAGGTCATGGAGAGAACATACACACTCCATACAATGGAGAGAATATATACAAACTCCATACAGACAGAGTTGACAACATACAAACTATATACAGACAGTGGTTAGAACATAGAAACTCCATACAGACAGTGGCGAGAACATGCAAACTCCATATAGACAGTGGGGAGAACATACAAACTCCATACAGACAGGGGTGAGAACATACAAACTCCATACAGACAAGGGAGAGAACATACAAACTCCATACAGACAGTGGTGAGAACATACAAACTCCATACAGACAGTGGTTGGAACATACAAACTCCATATAGACAGTGAAGAGAACATACAAACTCCATACAGACAGTGGTGAGAACATACAAACTCCATACAGACAGTGGTGAGAACATACAAAGTCCATACAGTCATGGAGAGAACAGACAAACTGCAGACAGTGGAGAGAACATACAAATTCCATATGGTCAGTGGTGAGAACATCCAAACTCCATACAGACAATGGAGAGAACATACAAACTCCATACAGACAGTGCAGAAAACATACAAACTCCTTACAGACAGTGGTGAGAACATACATACAGTCATAGAGAGAACTTACAAACTTCATGCAGACAGTGGTGAGAACATACAAACTCCATACAGTTAGTGGTGAGAACATACAAACTCCATACAGTCATGGAAATAACATACAAACTCCTTACAGACAGTGGAGAGAACATATAAACTCTATAAGGTCATGGAGAGAACATACACACTCCATACAATGGAGAGAATATATACAAACTCCATACAGACAGAGTTGACAACATACAAACTATATACAGACAGTGGTTAGAACATAGAAACTCCATACAGACAGTGGGGAGAACATACAAACTCCATACAGACAGGGGTGAGAACATACAAACTCCATACAGACAAGGGAGAGAACATACAAACTCCATACAGACAGTGGTGAGAACATACAAACTCCATACAGACAGTGGTGTGAACATACAAACTCCATATAAACAGTGAAGAGAACATACAAACTCCATACAGACAGTGGTGAGAACATACAAACTCCATACAGACAGTGGTGAGAACATACAAAGTCCATACAGTCATGGAGAGAACAGACAAACTGCAGACAGTGGAGAGAACATACAAATTCCATATGGTCAGTGGTGAGAACATCCAAACTCCATACAGACAATGGAGAGAACATACAAACTCCATACAGACAGTGCAGAAAACATACAAACTCCTTACAGACAGTGGTGAGAACATACATACAGTCATAGAGAGAACTTACAAACTTCATGCAACAGTGGTGAGAACATACAAACTCCATACAGTTAGTGGTGAGAACATACAAACTCCATACAGTTATGGAAATAACATATAAACTCCTTACAGACAGTGGAGAGAACATATAAACTCTATACAGTCATGGAGAGAACATACAAACTCCATACAATGGAGAGAAGATATACAAACTCCATACAGACAGAGTTGACAACATACAAACTCCATACAGACAGTGGTTAGAACATAGAAACTGCATACAGACAGTGGCGAGAACATGCAAACTCCATATAGACAGTGGGGAGAACATACAAACTCCATACAGACAGGGGTGAGAACATACAAACTCCATACAGACAGTGGTGAGAACATAGACACTCCATACAGACAGTGGTGAGAACATACAAACATCATACAGACAGTGGTGAGAACATACAAACTCCATACAGACAGTGAAGAGAACATACAAACTCAATACAGACAGTGGTGAAAACATACAATCTCCATACAGTGATGGAGAGAACATAAAAACTCCAGACAGTGGAGAGAACATACAAACTCCACACAGACAGTGGTGAGAACATAGACACTCCATACAGACAGTGGTGAGAACATACAAACATCATACAGACAGTGGTGAGAACATACAAACTCCATACAGACAGTGAAGAGAACATACAAACTCAATACAGACAGTGGTGAAAACATACAATCTCCATACAGTGATGGAGAGAACATAAAAACTCCATACAGTTAGTGGTGAGAACAAACAAACTGCATACAGTCATGGAAAGAACATACAAACTCCATACAGACAGTGGAGAGAACATATAAACTCCATACAGTCATGGAGAGAACATACAAACACCATACAGACAGTGGAGAGAACATATAAACTCCATACAGTCATGGAGAGAACATACAAACACCATACAGACAGTGGCGAGAACATAGAAACTCCATACAGACAGTGGCGAGAACATGCAAACTCCATAAAGACAGTGGGGAGAACATAACACTCCATACATACACTGGTGAGAACATGCAAATTCCATATAGACAGTGGTGAGAACATACAAACTCCATACAGTCATGGAAATAACATACAAACTCCTTACAGACAGTGGAGAGAACATATAAACTCTATAAGGTCATGGAGAGAACATACACACTCCATACAATGGAGAGAATATATACAAACTCCATACAGACAGAGTTGACAACATACAAACTATATACAGACAGTGGTTAGAACATAGAAACTCCATACAGACAGTGGCGAGAACATGCAAACTCCATATAGACAGTGGGGAGAACATACAAACTCCATACAGACAGGGGTGAGAACATACAAACTCCATACAGACAAGGGAGAGAACATACAAACTCCATACAGACAGTGGTGAGAACATACAAACTCCATACAGACAGTGGTTGGAACATACAAACTCCATATAGACAGTGAAGAGAACATACAAACTCCATACAGACAGTGGTGAGAACATACAAACTCCATACAGACAGTGGTGAGAACATACAAAGTCCATACAGTCATGGAGAGAACAGACAAACTGCAGACAGTGGAGAGAACATACAAATTCCATATGGTCAGTGGTGAGAACATCCAAACTCCATACAGACAATGGAGAGAACATACAAACTCCATACAGACAGTGCAGAAAACATACAAACTCCTTACAGACAGTGGTGAGAACATACATACAGTCATAGAGAGAACTTACAAACTTCATGCAGACAGTGGTGAGAACATACAAACTCCATACAGTTAGTGGTGAGAACATACAAACTCCATACAGTCATGGAAATAACATACAAACTCCTTACAGACAGTGGAGAGAACATATAAACTCTATAAGGTCATGGAGAGAACATACACACTCCATACAATGGAGAGAATATATACAAACTCCATACAGACAGAGTTGACAACATACAAACTATATACAGACAGTGGTTAGAACATAGAAACTCCATACAGACAGTGGAGAGAACATACAAACTCCATACAGACAGTGGTGAGAACATACATACAGTCATAGAGAGAACTTACAAACTACATACAGACAGTGGAGAGAACATACAAACTCCGTACAGTTAGTGGTGAGAACAGATAAACTCCATACAGTCATGGAAAGAACATACAAACTCCATACAGACAGTGGTGAGAACATACAAACTCCATTCAGACAAGGGAGAGAACATACAAACTCCATACAGACAGTGGTGAGAACGTACAAAGTCCATACAGTCATGGAGAGAACAGACAAACTGCAGACAGTGGAGAGAACATACAAATTCCATACGGTCAGTGGTGAGAACATCCAAACTCCATACAGACAATGGAGAGAACATACAAACTCCATACAGACAGTGCAGAAAACATACAAACTCCATACAGACAGTGGTGAGAACATACATACAGTCATAGAGAGAACTTACAAACTTCATGAAGACAGTGGTGAAAACATACAAACTCCATACAGTTAGTGGTGAGAACAAACTCCATACAGTCATGGAAAGAACATACAAACTCCATACAGACAGTGGAGAGAACATATAAACTCCATACAGTCATGGAGAGTACATACAAACTCCATACAGACAGTGGCGAGAACATACAAGCTCCATACAGACAGTGGCGAGAACATACAAACTGCATACAGACAGTGGAGAGAACATACAAACTCCATACAGACAGTGGTGAGAACATACAAACTCCAAAGAGACAGTGGTGAAAACATACATACTCCATATAGACAGTGGTGAGAACATACAAACTCCATACAGACAGTGGTGAGAACATACATACAGTCATAGAGAGAACTTACAAACTTCATGCAGACAGTGGTGAGAACATACAAACTCCAAACAGTTAGTGGTGAGAACATATACACTCCATACAGTCATGGAAAGAACATACAAACTCCAGACAGACAGTGGAGAGAACATACAAACTCCATACAGACAGTGGCGAGAATATACAAACTCCATACAGACAGTGGAGAGAACATACAAACTCCATACAGACAATGGGGAGATCATACAAACTCCATACAGACACTGGTGAAAATATACAAACTGCATACGGACAGTTGCGAGAACATACAAACTCCATACGGACAGTGGAGAGAATATACAAACTCCATACAGACAGTGGAGAGAACATACAAACTCCATACAGACAATGGGGAGATCATACAAACTCCATACAGACACTGGTGAAAATATACAAACTGCATACGGACAGTTGCGAGAACATACAAACTCCATACGGACAGTCGAGAGAACATACAAACTCCATACAGACAGTGGGGAGAACATACAAATTCCATACAGACAGTGGTGAGAACATACAAACTCCATACAGACAAGGGAGAGAACATACAAACTCCATACAGACAGTGGTGAGAACATACAAACTCCATACAGACAGGGGAGAGAACATACAAACTCCATACAGACAGTGGTGAGAACATACATACAGTCATAGAGAGAACTTACAAACTTCATGAAGACAGTGGTGAAAACATACAAACTCCATACAGTTAGTGGTGAGAACAAACTCCATACAGTCATGGAAAGAACATACAAACTCCATACAGACAGTGGAGAGAACATATAAACTCCATACAGTCATGGAGAGTACATACAAACTCCATACAGACAGTGGCGAGAACATACAAGCTCCATACAGACAGTGGCGAGAACATTCAAACTGCATACAGACAGTGGAGAGAACATACAAACTCCATACAGACAGTGGTGAGAACATACAAACTCCAAAGAGACAGTGGTGAAAACATACATACTCCATATAGACAGTGGTGAGAACATACAAACTCCATACAGACAGTGGTGAGAACATACATACAGTCATAGAGAGAACTTACAAACTTCATGCAGACAGTGGTGAGAACATACAAACTCCAAACAGTTAGTGGTGAGAACATATACACTCCATACAGTCATGGAAAGAACATACAAACTCCAGACAGACAGTGGAGAGAACATACAAACTCCATACAGACAGTGGCGAGAATATACAAACTCCATACAGACAGTGGAGAGAACATACAAACTCCATACAGACAATGGGGAGATCATACAAACTCCATACAGACACTGGTGAAAATATACAAACTGCATACGGACAGTTGCGAGAACATACAAACTCCATACGGACAGTGGAGAGAACATACAAACTCCATACAGACAGTGGGGAGAACATACAAATTCCATACAGACAGTGGTGAGAACATACAAACTCCATACAGACAAGGGAGAGAACATACAAACTCCATACAGACAGTGGTGAGAACATACAAACTCCATACAGACAGGGGAGAGAACATACAAACTCCATACAGACAGTGGTGAGAACATACAAAATCCATACAGACAGTGGATAGAACATAGAAACTCCATACAGTCATGGAAAGAACATACAAACTCCAGACAGACAGTGGAGAGAACATACAAACTCCATACAGACAGTGGCGAGAATATACAAACTCCATACAGACAGTGGAGAGAACATACAAACTCCATACAGACAATGGGGAGATCATACAAACTCCATACAGACACTGGTGAAAACATACAAACTGCATACGGACAGTTGCGAGAACATACAAACTCCATACGGACAGTGGAGAGAACAAACAAACTCCATACAGACAGTGGGGAGAACATACAAATTCCATACGGACAGTGGTGAGAACATACAAACTCCATACAGACTAGGGAGAGAACATACAAACTCCATACAGACAGTGGTGAGAACATACAAAGTCCATACAGTCATGGAGAGAACAGACAAACTGCAGACAGTGGAGAGAACATACAAATTTCATATGGTCAGTGGTGAGAACATCCAAACTCCATACAGACAATGGAGAGAACATACAAACTCCATACAGACAGTGCAGAAAACATACAAACTCCGTACAGACAGTGGTGAGAACATACATACAGTCATAGAGAGAACTTACAAACTTCATGCAGACACTGGTGAGAACATACAAACTCCATACAGTCATGGAAATAACATACAAACTCCTTACAGACAGTGGAGAGAACATATAAACTCCATACAGTCATGGAGAGAACATACAAACTCCATACAATGGAGAGAATATATACAAACTCCATACAGACAGAGTTGAGAACATACAAACTCCATACAGACAGTGGTTAGAACATAGAAACTCCATACAGACAGTGGTGAGAACATACAAACTCCATATAGACAGTGGAGAGAACATACAAACTCCATACACAGTGTGCTGAGAACATTAAAAGTCCATACAGTCATGGAGAGAACATACATACTCCAGACAGTGGAGAGAATAAACAAACCCCATGCAGACAGTGGAGAGAACATACAAACTCCATACAGACAGTGGTGAGAACATAGACACTCCATACAGACAGTGGTGAGAACATACAAACTTCATACAGACAGTGGAGAGAACATACAAACTCCACATAGACAGTGGCGAGAACATACAAACTGCATACAGACAGTAGAGAGAACATACAAACTCCATACAGACAGTGGTGAGAACATACAAACTGCATACAAACAGTGAAGATAACATACAAACTCAATACAGACAGTGGAGAGAACATACAAACTCCAGACCGACAGTGGTGAGAACATACAAACTCCATACAGACAGTGGAGAAAACATACAAACTCCATACAGACAGTGGTGAGAACATACATACAGTCATAGAGAGAACTTACAAACTACATACAGACAGTGGAGAGAACATACAAACTCCGTACAGTTAGTGGTGAGAACAGATAAACTCCATACAGTCATGGAAAGAACATACAAACTCCATACAGACAGTGGTGAGAACATACAAACTCCATTCAGACAAGGGAGAGAACATACAAACTCCATACAGACAGTGGTGAGAACGTACAAAGTCCATACAGTCATGGAGAGAACAGACAAACTGCAGACAGTGGAGAGAACATACAAATTCCATACGGTCAGTGGTGAGAACATCCAAACTCCATACAGACAATGGAGAAAACATACAAACTCCATACAGACAGTGCAGAAAACATACAAACTCCATACAGACAGTGGTGAGAACATACATCCAGTCATAGAGAGAACTTACAAACTTCATGAAGACAGTGGTGAAAACATACAAACTCCATACAGTTAGTGGTGAGAACAAACTCCATACAGTCATGGAAAGAACATACAAACTCCATACAGACAGTGGAGAGAACATATAAACTCCATACAGTCATGGAGAGTACATACAAACTCCATACAGACAGTGGCGAGAACATACAAGCTCCATACAGACAGTGGCGAGAACATACAAACTGCATACAGACAGTGGAGAGAACATACAAACTCCATACAGACAGTGGTGAGAACATACAAACTCCAAAGAGACAGTGGTGAAAACATACATACTCCATATAGACAGTGGTGAGAACATACAAACTCCATACAGACAGTGGTGAGAACATACATACACTCATAGAGAGAACTTACAAACTTCATGCAGACAGTGGTGAGAACATACATACTCCATACAGTTAGTGGTGAGAACATATACACTCCATACAGTCATGGAAAGAACATACAAACTCCAGACAGACAGTGGAGAGAACATACAAACTCCATACAGACAGTGGCGAGAATATACAAACTCCATACAGACAGTGGAGAGAACTTACAAACTCCATACAGACAATGGGGAGATCATACAAACTCCATACAGACACTGGTGAAAACATACAAACTGCATACGGACAGTGGCGAGAACATACAAACTCCATACAGACAGTGGAGAGAACATACAAACTCCATACAGACAGTGGGGAGAACATACAAATTCCATACGGACAGTGGTGAGAACATACAAACTCCATACAGACAAGGGAGAGAACATACAAACTCCATACAGACAGTGGTGAGAACATACAAAGTCCATACAGTCATGGAGTGAACAGACAAACTGCAGACAGTGGAGGGAACATACAAATTCCATATGGTCAGTGGTGAGAACATCCAAACTCCATACAGACAATGGAGAGAACATACAAACTCCATACAGACAGTGCAGAAAACATACAAACTCCATACAGACAGTGGTGAGAACATACATACAGTCATAGAGAGAACTTACAAACTTCATGCAGACAGTGGTGAGAACATACAAACTCCATACAGTTAGTGGTGAGAACATACAAACACCATACAGTCATGGAAATAACATACAAACTCCTTACAGACAGTGGAGAGAACCTATAAACTCCATACAGTCATGGAGAGAACATACAAACTCCATACAGACAGTGGTTAGAACATAGAAACTCAATACAGACAGTGGTTAGAACATAGAAACTCCATACAGACAGTGGCGAGAACATGCAAACTCCATATAGACAGCGGGGAGAACATACAAACTCCATACAGACAGGGGTGAGAACATACAAACTCCATACAGACAAGGGAGAGAACATACAAACTCCATACAGACAGTGGTGAGAACATACAAAGTCCATACAGTCATGGAGAGAACAGACAAACTGCAGACAGTGAGAGAACATACAAATTCCATACAGTCAGTGGTGAGAACATCCAAACTCCATACAGACAATGGAAAGAACATACAAACTCCATACAGACAGTGCAGAAAACATACAAACTCCGTACAGACAGTGGTGAGAACATACATACAGTCATAGAGAGAACTTACAAACTTCATGCAGACAGTGGTGAGAACATACAAACTCCATACAGTTAGTGGTGAGAACAAACTCCATACAGTCATGGAAAGAACATACAAACTCCATACAGAAAGTGGAGAGAACATATAAACTCCATACAGACAGTGGTGAGAACATACAAACTCCAAAGAGACAGTGGAGAGAACATACAAACTCCATATAGGCAGTGGAGAGAACATACAAACTCCATACAGACAGTGGAGAGAACATATAAACTCCATACAGTCATGGAGAGAACATACAATCTCCATACATACAGACAGTGGCGAGAACATAGAAACTCCATACAGACAGTGGCGAGAACATGCAAACTCCATAAAGACAGTGGGGAGAACATAAAACTCCATACATACACTGGTGAGAACATGCAAATTCCATACAGACAGTGGTGAGAACATACAAACTCCATACAGGCAGTGGAGAGAACATACAAGCTCCATACAGACAGTGGCGAGAACGGACAAACTGCATACAGACAGTGGAGAGAACGTACAAACTCCATACAGACTGTGGTGAGAACATACAAACTGCATACAGACAGTGGAGAGAACATACAAACTCCATACAGACAGTGGTGAGAACATACAAACTCCATACAGTTAGTGGTGAGAACATACAAACTGCATACAGTCATGGAAAGAACATACAAACTCCATACAGACAGTGGTGAGAACATATAAACTCCATACAGTCATGGAAAGAACATACAAACTCCATACAGACAGTGGTGAGAACATACAAAGTCCATACAGTCATGGAGAGAACAGACAAACTGCAGACAGTGAGAGAACATACAAATTCCATACGGTCAGTGGTGAGAACATCCAAACTCCATACAGACAATGGAGAGAACATACAAACTCCATACAGACAGTGCAGAAAACATACAAACTCCGTACAGACAGTGGTGAGAACATACATACAGTCATAGAGAGAACTTACAAACTTCATGCAGACAGTGGTGAGAACATACAAACTCCATACAGTTAGTGGTGAGAACAAACTCCATACAGTCATGGAAAGAACATACAAACTCCATACAGACAGTGGAGAGAACATATAAACTTCATACAGACAGTGGTGAGAACATACAAACTCCAAAGAGACAGTGGAGAGAACATACAAACTCCATATAGGCAGTGGAGAGAACATACAAACTCCATACAGACAGTGGAGAGAACATATAAACTCCATACAGTCATGGAGAGAACATACAAACTCCATACAGACAGTGCAGAAAACATACAAACTCCATACAGACAGTGGTGAGAACATACATACAGTCATAGAGAGAACTTACAAACTTCATGCAGACAGTGGTGAGAACATACAAACTCCATACAGTTAGTGGTGAGAACATACAAACTCCATACAGTCATGGAAATAACATACAAACTCCTTACAGACAGTGGAGAGAACATATAAACTCCATACAGTCATGGAGAGAACATACAAACTCCATACAGACAGTGGTTAGAACATAGAAACTCCATACAGACAGTGGTTAGAACATAGAAACTCCATACAGACAGTGGCGAGAACATGCAAACTCCATATAGACAGTGGGGAGAACATACAAACTCCATACAGACAGGGGTGAGAACATACAAACTCCATACAGACAAGGGAGAGAACATACAAACTCCATACAGACAGTGGTGAGAACATACAAAGTCCATACAGTCATGGAGAGAACAGACAAACTGCAGACAGTGGAGAGAACATACAAATTCCATTCGGTCAGTGGTGAGAACATCCAAACTCCATACAGACAATGGAGAGAACATACAAACTCCATACAGACAGTGCAGAAAACATACAAACTCCATACAGACAGTGGTGAGAACATACATACAGTCATAGAGAGAACTTACAAACTTCATGCAGACAGTGGTGAGAACATACAAACTCCATATAGTTAGTGGTGAGAACATACAAACTCCATATAGTCATGGAAAGAACATACAAACTCCATACAGACAGTGGAGAGAACATATAAACTCCATACAGACAGTGGTGAGAACATACAAACTCCAAAGAGACAGTGGAGAGAACATACAAACTCCATATAGGCAGTGGAGAGAACATACAAACTCCATACAGACAGTGGAGAGAACATATAAACTCCATACAGTCATGGAGAGAACATACAATCTCCATACATACAGACAGTGGCGAGAACATAGAAACTCCATACAGACAGTGGCGAGAACATGCAAACTCCATAAAGACAGTGGGGAGAACATAAAACTCCATACATACACTGGTGAGAACATGCAAATTCCATACAGACAGTGGTGAGAACATACAAACTCCATACAGGCAGTGGAGAGAACATACAAGCTCCATACAGACAGTGGCGAGAACGGACAAACTGCATACAGACAGTGGAGAGAACATACAAACTCCATACAGACTGTGGTGAGAACATACAAACTGCATACAGACAGTGGAGAGAACATACAAACTCCATACAGACAGTGGTGAGAACATATAAACTTCATACAGTCATGGAGAGAACATACAAACTCCATACAGACATTGGCGAGAACATAGAAACTCCATACAGACAGTGGCGAGGACATGCAAACTGCATAAAGACAGTGGGGAGAACATAAAACTCCATACATACACTGGTGAGAACATACAAATTCCATACAGACAGTGGTGAGAACATACAAACTCCATACGGACAGTGGTGAGAACATACAAACTCCATACAGTGGAGAGAACATACAAACTGCATACCATGGAGTGAACATACAAACTCCATATGGTCATGGTGAGAACATACAAACTCGATACAGACAGTGGTGAGAACATACAAACTCCATACAGACAGTGGTGAGAACATACAAACTCCATACAGACAGTGGTGAGAAGATACAAACTCGATACAGACAGTGGAGAGAATGTTCTTACTGGATTACTCTGTACCAAGCAATTACTCACAATTTCTTCAGCCATCTCTTTTTATTTGTGTCTAATAATTATACACACAAAATCTCTGTGTGATCTGGATAAACTTTGTCTTCCTCCATAACAGATATAATCTTTGTCCTCTCCGCTCTCCTCTTTGCAACTTGTCACAATCTGCATTTTCACTGTTCATGGTTATGCAACTACAGTTAGCATGACTCTTCAATGGTCAGTGTTATACAATTACAGTCAGAGTTACTCTACTAGTCAGTGTAACGCAACCACAGTCAGTGTTACTGTACTACTCAGCATTATGCAACTACAGTCAGCATTCCTCTCGTAGTCAGAGATATTCTACTAGACAGTGTTACACAACTACAGTCTGCATTACTCTACTACAGTCAGCATTAGTCTATTAGTCAGCGTTACTCTACAAGTCAGTGTAACGCAACTACAGTGTTACTCTACTCATCAGCATTACTGTACTAGTCAGATTTACGCAACTAGTCAGCGTTACTTTACTAGTCAGTGTTACGCAACTACATACAGCGTTACTCTACTACTGAGCGTTACACAACTACAGTCAGCGTTACTGTACTAGTCAGTATTATGCAACGACAGTCAGCATTACTCTAGTAGTTCGAGATATTCTACTAGTCAATGTTACACAAATACAGTCTGTGTTACTCTAATACAATCAGCATTAGTCTACTGTCAGAGTTACTTTAATACAGTCAGCTTTAGTCTACTAGTTAGAGTTACTCTACAAGTCAGTGTAACACAACTACAGTGAGCGTTATTCAACAAGTCAGCATTGTGCAAGTACAGTCAGTGTTACTCTACTAACCAGCATTAGTCTACCACAGTCAGTGTTAGACAACAGTCAGCATTTCTCTACTAGTCAGCATTACACAACTACAGTCAGCATTACTCTACCAGAGTCAACAGTATGCAACTACTGTCAGCAATACTCTACTAGGTCACAGTTATGCAACTACAGTCAGCGGTACTCTGATAGTCAAAATTACGCACCCACAGTAGGCATTACTCTACTAGCCAGTATTACGCAGCTACAGTCAGCGTTACTCTAGTAGTCAGCGTTACGCAACTACAGTCAACATCATGCAACTACAGTCAGCGTTACTCTACTGGTCAGCATTAAGCAACTAAAGCCAGCATTTCTCTACTAGTCAGCATTATGGAACTACAGTCAGCAATACCTTACTACAGTCAGTGTTACACAACTACAGTCAGCGTTACTCTACCACAGTCAGCATTTCACAACTACAGTCAGTATTATGCAACAAGTCAGCGTTACTCTGACAAGTCAGGGCTATGCAACTACAGTCAGTGTCACTGTACTAGTCAGCATTATGCAACTACAGTCAGCATTACTCTAGTAGTCAGAAATATTCTACTGGACAGTGTTACACAACTACATTCTGCGTTACTCTACCACAGTCAGCATTAGTCTACTAGTCAGCGTTAATCTACAAGTCAGTGTAACACAACTACAGTCAACATTACCTTACTAGTCAGCGTTACACAACTGCAATCAGCGTTATTGTACTAGTCAAGAGTTACACAATGACCATTAGTGTTACTTTACTAGTCAGCGATATGCAACTATGTTCAGCGTTACTCTACTAATCAACATTACACAACTAGAGTCAGCATTACTGTACCAGTCATCATTACACAATTACAGTCAGTGTTACTCTACAAGTAAGGGTTATGAAACTACAGTCAGCATGACTCTACTACAGTCAGCATTACACAACTGCTACCAGCATTACTCAACTAGTCAGCGTTACGCAACTACAGTCAGCGTCATTTGACGAGTCAGTGTTACTCTACTACAGTAGGCATAATGCAACCACAGTCAGTGTTACTCTTGTTGGCAGCATTACTCAACAACAGTCAGCGTTTCTCTACTAGTCAGTATTACTCTACCAGTCAGCGTTATGCAACTACAGTCAGCGTTACTCCACCAGAGTCAACATTATGCAACTACTGTCAGCATTACTCTACTACAGTCAGTGTTATTCTACTAGTCAGCATAACACAACTACAGTCAGCATTACTCTACTGGTCAGCATTACGCAACTACAGTCAGCATTACTCTACTGGTCAGCATTACGCAACTACAGTCAGCATTACTCTACTGGTCAGCGTTACGCAACTACAGTCAGCATTACTCTACTTCAGTCAGTGTTACACAACTACAGTCAGCATTATTCTACTCAAGTCAGCGCTACTCTACTACAGTCAGTGTTATTCTACTAGTCAGCATTATGCAACTACAGTCAGCGTTACTCTACTGGTCAGCATTACGCAACTACAGTCAGCATCACTCTACTACAATCAGTGTTACTCTACCACAGTCAACATTATGTAACTACAGTCAGCGTTACTCTAGTAGCCAGCATTCACAACTATAGTCAGCGTTACTCTACTGCTCAGCATTACTCAACTACAGTCAGTATCGCTCTACTACCATCAGCCTTATGAAACTACAGTCAGCATTACGCTACTAGTCAGCCTTACGCAAATAGTCAGCATTACTCTACTAGTCAGCATTACACAACTACAGTCAGTGTTACTTAACAAGTCAGCATTATGCAACTACAGTCAGCATTACTCTACTACAGTCAGTGTTACACAACTACAGTCAGTGTTACATGACTGGTCAGCATTATGCAACTACAGTCAGCATTACTCTACTACAGTCAGTGTTACACAACTACAGTCAGTGTTACATGACTGGTCAACGTTATGCAACTACACTCAGAATTACTCTATTAGTCAGTGTTACTCTACTAGTCAGTATTATGAAACTACTATCAGCGTTACTCTACTATAGTCAGCATTACGCAACTGCCACCAGCGTTACTCAACTCGTTAGCATTAAGCAACTACAATCAGCGTTACTCTACTAGTCAGTATTACACAACTACATTCAGCATGACTCTGCTACAGTCAACATCACACAACTACAGTCAGCATTACTCTACTAGTCAGCGTTGCGCAACTAGTCAGTTTTACTCTACTAGTCAGTATTATGCAACTGCAGTCAGCGTTACTCTCCCACAGTCAGCATTACTTTGCTAGTCAGCATTACTCCACTACTGTCAGCGTTACTCTACTAGTCAGTGATACGCAACCAGTCATAGTTAGTCTATTAGCCAGCATTATGCAACTACATACAGCGTTATTCTACAAGTCAGTGTTATGCAACTACAGTGAACCTTACTCTACTACAGTCAGCGTTACTCTACCACAGTCAGCTTTACTCTCCTAGTCAACGTTATGCAACTACAGTCAGCTTTACTCTACTACAGTCAATGTTACACAACTACAGTCAGCTTTACGCTATTAGTCAGCTTTACTCTACCATTCATTGTTACTCTACTACATTCAGCGTTATGCAACCACAGTCAATGTCACTATACTAGTATGCATTATGGAACTACAGTCAGCGTTATTCTATGAGTCAGCATTACGCAACTACAGTCAGCATTACTCTACTAGTTAGCGTTATGCAACTACAATCAGCATTACTCTACCACAGTCAGCATTACCCAACTACAGTCAGCATTTCTCTACTAGTCATCATGATGCAACTACAGTCAGCATTGCTCTATTACAATCTGTAGTCGCGCTGATATGCTACGAGTGAAAACAACACACTGACTCTAACAGGGTTGGGTTGAACCGTTTACAGTTTGAATCGGCATGCACTTAAGTACCCGCTCCCAGCATACCCCACACTCTAAGCAACGTCGGCTTCTGGGCCGAGGTCTGCCCTGCACTCAGATTCCTCTCGGTTGCCGCGGGCTGTGGGTTCGCTGGCGACTGCTGGAGCCGATTCGCTTGCTGTTACCTATAATGAGCTTTTACTTTTTCCCTGCGACAATATGGGTTTCCTCCGGGTGCTCTAGTTTCCTCCCACATTCCAAAGACATACGGTTATGGTTAGTAAGTTGTCAAGCTGTGGCATGCTATGTTGGTGCCCGAAGCGCGGTGACCCTTGCCCAGCACGGTCCTCGCTGATTTGATTTGATGCATTGATGCATTTCACTGTGTTTCGATGCATGGGGAAATAAAGCTAATATTTCTTTCATCATTACATAGTAACGGTGTTCCTATTAGTCTTTGCCCTAAAGCAGTAGATGGAAAATTGTGGAGCAGGAGGTGAAAGAGCATACTGTCTAACTTGTGTATTGCTCCACTTTGTCCTCACTGAGACAGACAATTAAGAGAGATTCACTGAAAGTCACACTATAAAGTCTCAGGTATTAAACTGACTCTCACTTCCATTCGTGGATGTCGGTTCACAATGCAGCTCTACTCTCCAATGTCCAGTCAAGCAACTGTTAAATGATTCTCGTCTCAATTCACCAACTCACTTCCCTCTCGAGGCACCAACGTCAAAGTCAAGGTCGACTTCATTGTCATCTACGCATGTACATGAACACACAGATGCAATGGAAGACTTGCTCCAACATCACAGGCACAGAGCATCAGATAAACATCATTCATAAGAAAAGCAGAAATGTAAACTAAACCCAGTTTTTTACAAGAAAGGACACAATTACGACAAAAAAATGATTTAATGCAGAGTAATGAAAGTAGTCACAGTGTTGCTAAACTGTAGCGATTTGGGTTGTAAACACAAGAGATTCTGCAGACACTGGAAATCCAGAGCAACACACACAAAATGCTGGAGGAACTCAGCAGGTCAGGCAGCATCTATGGAAAGGAATAAACAGTGGACATTTTGGCTTTGGTTTGAAATGTTGGCAGTTTATTCCTTTCCATAGATGCTGCCTGACCTGCTGAGTTCCTCCAGTGTTTTGTATGTGATAGGGTTTGTGCTGGTCGGGTGAAGCACAGAATGGCTGAAGCAAAGCAGCTTGTGTCTCTGTATTGTCCCCTACCCCTGCTTCGGTTTCTTTCTCTCCACTCTCTTCCAATCATCCCCCTTCCCTCGCCCCAGTTTATAAAACATGCAGCTATGACCCACAGCTAAACAGTAATGCATTACTGGGTGAAGATAAATTAACTCAGTAGATGTTTATATCTGGCACATCTCTCATCTCGGTCAGCTTCAGCCATGTGGTCTAAAATGCAAATGACGTCACTGCTTTTACCAGGAGTCATTGACAGTTATGGGAGAGACAGTTTGTTTAAATTCCTCACGACACCTGGAGCTCTGTGACTGTTGAAATTATCCCAGGTCACTTTGCATGGTCTTTTTTCAGCTCGTCCTGGTGTACAGAAATCTTTTAAGTGTTTCACTTACAGTCAGATTCTCAATAAATATTTGATCATTTTGGTATCCATAGAGACATTATCTAAAGATAATGACAAAAAAATCCTTAAATTAACAAACGTTCCCATAAAACTGACAAAAAAGTATAAAATTAGAAGTGATTCAGTTCCTATTGCCCATTTTATCAAAAAGCTATTTAATTAGTTCCACTCCCTTAACCTTTCCCCAGAGCCCTGTAAATGCTTCACTGTTCAAGTATTTATCTAATTCCCTTTTGAAAATTACTATTAAAATAAGCTGCAACTGCCCATTCAATTAGTTCACCCAATTTATGTCAAATTTTCTGCATAGAATTTTTTTCTCCTTTGCCCTGTCTTATTTTGTTACTTCCTTCATTTTTATTTTATTTAGAAATACAGCTCCGGAACAGGTCCATCTGGCCCAACAAGACCATGCAGATCAGTGACAAACTCACTTACTAACACGCACGTCTGTGGAACCAGAGCATCCAGAGGAAATCCACACGGTCACGGGGAGATCATACAAACTCCGTACAGACAGCGGGGGGACTGAATCTGAGCGCTGGTGCTGTAATAGCGTCACGTTACGTGCTACACTACCGTGCTGCCCTTTTACTGTATCTCTGGACTCTGGTTACCACTGACATGAGCTCTTATGTTGCTAGAAACAGATTCCCTGTTTACGCTATCAAAAACTCTCTTCGTTTTGAACCGCTAAGTCTTCACTGCTCTCTTCAAAGAATGATCCTACATCCCTGCTCAGCCCATGTAACGGAGACCTCTCTGGTATCAAACTGGTGCATAAACAGAAAATGTACAATGGATCAGGCAGGCGCAGAGCAAAATACTATAGGTACAGAGACATAGGGAGATGAGACAAAATCAAAAAGCAGAAATGATTCAGTCATAGATTTGAGTATAGCATAGAAATAGGTCTTTCAGCCCACTATAACCATTCAGACCATCAAAGATCAAAGTAAATTTATTTTCAAAGTACATATACTGTAGGTCACCTTGAGGTTCATTTCCTTGTGGGCATATTCAATAAATCTATAGAATAACAATCATAACAGAATCAATGAAAGATCACCCAACTTGGGCATTCAACAAGAGTGCAAAAGACAACAATCTGTGCAAATACAAAATGAAAGAAATAGTAATTATAAATAAATAAGCTATAATTACTGAGGACATGAGATGAAGAGTCCTTGAAAGTGAGTCCAATGGTTGAAGGAGCATTTCAATGATGGGGTGAGTGAAGTTGAGTGTAGTTATCCCCACTGGTTCAAGAGCCTGATAGTTGAGGGTTGACTGTTCCTGAACCTGGTGGTGAGAGTCCTGAGGCTCCTGTACCTTCTTCCTGATGGCAGCAGCAAGAAGAGAGCACGTCCTGGGGTCCTGATGATGGATGCTGCTTTCCTGTGACAGCGTTTCATGTAGATATGCTCAAAGGTTGGGGGGGGGGGCTTTACCCAAGATGGACTGGGCCACATCTTCCACTGTTTGTAAGATTTTTCATTCAAAGGCATTGGTGTTTCTGTACTGGGCTGTAATGCAGCCAGTCAATATACGAGGGGTGATTGATAAGTTCATGGCCTAAGGTAGAAGGAGTCAATTTTAGAAAACCTAGCACATTTATTTTTCAACATAGTCCCCTCCTACATTTACACACTTAGTCCAGCAGTCGTGGAGCATACGGATCTTGGACCTCCAGAGAGTGTCCACAGCAGGCCTAAGGTAGAAGGAGATGAGTTGTTAACTTCAAACTTTTTGCATAATCACTCAAAACGTTGAACTGCATGTGCATGTAACAAGAGCTGTATAACTCATCTCCTTCTACCTTAGGCCATCAACTTATCAATCACCCCTGCTGTGGACACTTTCTGGAGGTCCAAGATCCGTATGCTCCACCACTGCTGGACCAAGTGTGTAAATGTAGGAGGAGACTATGTTGAAAAATAAAAGTGCTAGGTTTTCTAAAATTGACTCCTTCTACCATAGGCCACGAACTTATCAATCACCCCTCGTACTCTCCATTACACATCTATAGAAGTTTGTCAAAGTTTTAGACGTCATTCTTAATCTCTGCAACTCCTAAGGAAGTAGAGGCACTACTGTGTTTTCTTTGTAATTGCACTTACGTCCAGTACAGGTCCTCTGAAATAATAACCCTCTCTGCCTCTGATCCTTTAATAAGGACTGGCTCATGTTTCCTCTTTTTGGAGTCTATAATCAGCTGCTTGGTCTTGCTGACATCGAGTAAGAGGTTGTTGTTGTGGCACCACTCAGTCAGAATTTCAATCTCCCTCCTATATGCTGATTTATAACCAGCTTTGATCGGGCCTACGACAGTGGTGTCACCAGCAAACCTGAACATGATATCAGAGCTGTGCTCAGCCATACAATCATAGGTGTAAACTGAGTAGAGCAGAGGGATAAGCACACAGCCTAGAAGTGCATCGTGGAGGAGATGTTGTTGCCAATCCAAACTGACTGGGGTCTGCAAGTGATGAAATAGAGGATCCAATTATTCATCATAGAGACAAAGAAAAGTACAGCATAGAAACAGGCCCTTCAGCTCATTTAGTTTGTGCTGAGCCATTTAAACTGCCTACGCCCTTCGACCTGCATGAGGACCATATCCCTCCATACCCCTCCCATCCATACACCTATTCAAACTCCTCTTAAACGTTGACATCAAGCTCACATGCACTGCCTGCTTGTTCCACACTCCCATGACCCTCTGAGTGAAGAGGTTTTCCCTCATGTTCCCCTTAAACTTTTCCCCTTTCACCCTTAACCCATGACCTCTGGTTTTAGTCCCACCCAACCTCAGCAGAAAATGCCTGCTTACATTTACCCTATCTATACCCCTCATAACTTTGTATACCTCTATCAAATCTTCCCTCAGTCTTCTACGTTCCAAGGAATAAAGTCCTAACCTATTCAATCTTTCCATGTAACTCAGGTCCTCTAGGGCTGGCAACATCCTTGTAAATCTTCTTTGTACTCTTTCAACCTTATTTACATCTTTCCTGTAGATAGGTGACCAGAACAGCACACAATACTCCAAATTAGGCCACACTGTATTATATAACTTCAACATAACATCCCACATTCTATACTCAGTACGTTGATTTATGAAGGCCAATGTGCCAAAAGCTTTCTTTACAACACTATCTATGTGATGCCATTTTCAATGAATTATGGACCTGTATCCCCACATCCCTTTGTTCTACCACACTCCTCAGTGCTCTACCATTCACTGTGTAAGACCTACCCTGGATGGTCCTACCAAAATGCAACACCACGCACTAAATTCCATCAGCCATTTTTCAGTCCATTTTTCCGGCTGGCCCAGATCCCACTACAAGCTTTGATGGTCTTCCTCACTATCCACTACACCCCCAATCTTGGTCTCATCCACAAATTAACCACATTAAATCCAGTTAACCACATTATCATCCAGGTCGTTGATATAGATGACAAACAACAATGGACCCAACACAGACCTGCAGTCAGAGAGGCAACCATCTACTACTCTCTGTCTCCTCCTACATAGCCAATGTCTAATCCAATTTATTACCTCATCCTGAATGCCAAGCGACTGAACCTTCTTGACCAGCCTCCCATGCGGAGGTTGTCAAATGCCTTGCTAAAGACCATGTAGACAAAATCCACTGCCTTGCCTTCATCCATTTTCCTGGTATTTTCCTCAAAAAACTCTATAAGATTGGTTAAACATGACCTACCACCCACAAAGTCATCTTGACTATCCTTAATCAGTCCACGTCTACCAAAATACTTATAGACCTGGGCCCTTAGAATACATTCCAATAACTTACCCACTACTGATGTCAGTCTCACAGGCCTATAACTTCCTGGTTTCTGTTTACAGCCTTTCTCAAAAAGCAGGAACATTAGATATCCTCCAGTCCTCTGACACCTCACGTGACACTGAGGATGATTTAAATATCTCCGCTGAGGCCAAGGGGATTATGGTATTGAATGCTGAGCTGTAGTCAATAAACAGCATCCTAATTTTTGCATTCTTGCTGTCAGATGTTTCAGGGTTGAGTGAAGAGCTAATGAGATGACATCTGCCATAGACCTGTTGCTCCGGTAGGCAAATTGGAGTGGATCCAAGTTGCTTCTCAGGCACCAACCTCCCAAAACACTTCATCACAGTGGATGTAAATGCTACTGAGCGATTGTATTGAGACAGGTCACCAAGCTGTCCTTGGGTACTGGTATAGTTGAAACCTGCTGAAGCAGGTGGGTACCACACACTGCCAAAGCGAGAGGTTAAAGATCTCAGTGAACGCTCCAGCCAGTTGATCAGCACAGGTAATTAGTAACTTGGCTAGGAACCTCATCTGTACCAGATGCTTTTGTGGGTTCACCCTCCTGCAGACTGCTCGCATGTTGGACTCAGAGACTGAAATCATAGAATTATCTGGGTTGTGGCTTGTGATAGTTCCTCCATGTTTTGATGGTCAAAGCGAGCACAGAAAGCATTGAGCACATCTGCAACCGAAGCCCTGCTGTCACCTAATTCGCTTGACTTTGTAAGAAATTATAGTATTCAAGCCCTGCTACAACTATTGAGCATCCCTCATTAATGCAAGTTTAGTCCAGAATTGCCACTTTGCCTGTGTGATGGCTTTCCAGAGACCGTACCTGGATTTCTTGTAACTTTCTTGGTTACCAGACCTGACTGCCTCTGATCTGGCCCTCAGCAAATTGCAGATCTCGTGGTTCATTCAGGGCTTCTGACCTGGGAAGACTCTGAATGATTTCGAAGAGACATACTCATCTATAACTTTTCTAATAAACACTTATCTGTACTAATTCCATTGTGCAACGCTTGGTCTATGGCCTACATCATCTTGGCTCATCTAGATGCAAGCTGCCTCTACCACCTTCATAAGTAGAGGATCCCAGATTACAACCCCTCTGGTGTAAAAAGTCTTTTCCTCAGATCATCGCTGATCCTCTTACGCTTTGCTTAAGTCTACGTCATCTGATTTTTAGACATGCTAATCATGGGAAAGATTTCTCACTTTTGCCCTTTCTAGGCTCCTCAGTATTCTGTGTTTCTCTATCAGCCCTGCCCCCCCCTCAGCCTCTTCCCTCCAAGGAAAACAAATCCAACCTATCCATTCCCTCCACAAAAATGGAAGACTTAAATAATAGACAACATGCTTGTAAATCTCCTCTGCATCCTCAATCATATCCTCCCTGTACTGTGGCATCCAGAACTGCACACAAAATTCCAGCTGTGAATGAATCACAATTTCATAAAGTTGTACCATGACCTCCATTCTTGTTATTACCCTTCAACCAACAGCTCTGGAACCAGAGTGGATAAATTCACTCTTGTCAACTCTGAACTGATTCCACAACTTATGGACTAACTTTCAAGGACTCTATAACACATGCTCCTGTTATTATTACTTGTTTTTTATTTGCACATTTTGTCTTCTTTTGCACATTTTTGTTTTGACAGTCTTTGTGTATAGTTTTCCTTTGATTCAATTGTAGTTCTTTGTTCTGCTGTGAATGCCACAAGAAAATAAAACTCAGGGTAATATTCGGTGATGTAGATGTACCTTGATAATAAATTTACTTTCAACTTTGAACTTTATTCTGGCTAATAAAGGCTAACAATCTATATGCCTTCTCCACTGCCTTAACACACTGTTCTGCCACTTTTAGAGATCTAAGTGCTGGAGATTCCTACTGGTCATTTATGGATTAGCAGTTTTTTACAGTTGCTCCTATTTTACTTACTTTACTGTTTTCAACCTGCTTTGAAACCTTACTTTTAAACGTGATATTGTTTTACTATCTACAAGGGATGCCAAAAGTACTAAAAAAGAAGAGCCTCCCGCAACTTTGGAATCTATTATGGAATTGCTTTGAAAACACAGAAAAGAATCTTCCGAGGAGTTCCAGCAACTCAGCTCTGAAATTAAGAAAATGGATACAAAATTGGATTCTATTCAAAAAACCTTAATTGAACATGATAAATGAATAGAAGAGAATGAAGAATTTCGGATGCGAGAATTGATGACCTGCAAAAGCTTTGTGAAAAACAGTCCAAGTCTAATGAAAAATTAAGACAGAAGATTATCGATTTAGGAAATAGAAGCAGAAGAAATAACCTACAAATTTTGGGCCTTGAAGAGTCAATGGAAGGTGATAAGCCTACAGAATACTTTGCAAGCTTTTTATTTCCTAAAACTTTAACGTCTTTACCTATGATTGATTGAGCTCATAGATCACCTGTGGCTAGGAGCGAGACCCAGATCAGTAATAATCTGTTTTCATGAATTTCAAACAAAGGATCATTTAATTCGTGAATCCCGTCGAAGAGGAATGATTGATTATAATGGTCAGAAGATAGGATCGTTGAAGATTTTTCAGCCGAGGTCATGAATGAACTTCTTAATAAAGGTTTCAAACCTTCTCTTCATTATCCTGCTCAGCATCCTGAAGGATGACTCTAAGGAATGGTTCCATTCAAGTGAAGAAGCTCAGAAATTCTTAAAATCGGAAGATTAACTGTTCAGTATCTTTCTACTTAAATAATTGCTTCTTTTACTTTTGGTAAACCTTTGTAGCTAACTCTCCTTTTGAAACTTTAAGTACTTAGAGAACAAGATTTTAACGAGTTAATATCCTGTGTGTTCGTATGTTTTGAATTTTGATAGATTTTTTATTATTTTATATTATACTTATTTTTCTTGAGGTTTTTTTCTGTCAATAAGGCTTAGTTTGAGTATTTTTCATTTTATCATTTTGAAACTGTAACGATTAATCTGTATGTGTTCTTGTTATGAGGGTTAAGTTTTTTTCCTTTGTCTACTGTTTTGTCTAGGTTGAAATGCAGTTAACCTTGAAACTAATTAGGAGCTAAACCAGTAGGTTTTTTTTGGGAGGGTGACATCATTAGATTTAGCTGTCAGCTTTCTTTTGGCTAGCTTTTTGACTTTGGAAGGAGGGTGGGGGGATGGGTCTTTTTCTGAAAGCTGTTTTGGATTTTTAGCCAAATCTGTTGCTTGGTTACCACATTTCAAGGTTTATTGTTTGGTTCTAATATACATTCCAGTGGTTATTACTTTACCCTGTCTATTAAATGGTATTTAAAATGGATCAAACTATTAACTTACTTAGTCTTAACGTGAAAGGATTAAATCACCCTGTGAAACGGAATAAGATTTTTGCATATATTGAAAAACTTAAGGTTCCAATTATTTTTCTGCAAGAAACTCACATACGTAATTGTGACAATTTACGCCTTTTCAGTAGATGGAGAGTGCTACATTTTCATTCCTCTTTTCAGACTAAGTCCAGAGGGGTTTAGATCTTTATAGATAATACAGTTCCCTTTGTCCAACATAAAGTAGTGTCTGATACTAATGGGCATTTTGTCATAGTGTCAGGAAAATTAGATAATAAATTAATGGTATTTGCTAATCTGTACGCCCCGAATACAGATGACCCAGGATTCTTTGAGCGTTTTTAAAAATTTTTGCCAGATATGAGCCTTTACTCACTGGTGATGGGAGGAGACTTTAATTGCTGGTTAGATTCAGCTTTAGATCGGTCATCTTTTAAACCAGCGACACTTAATAAATCAGCTTTGTTTATTCAATCTTTTCTGTTGTTGTTCGTCCATCATGACGTCGATGAGGACCTCGACACCATTATGATGGTGTGGAGACCAGCGTGTGATTTGGATTTACATGAGGGAGAGTTGTGCAGCGTCAGCCTCACTCTCTCTTCCCAATTCCCATCTGGATCCAGTGGCAAGACGGAGTCTAGATGCCTGGAGATGGGACCAGGCGCAGTGGATGACCAGGACGTCTTCTGTGTCTTGTCCTGCTCTACACGTTCCACGACGCTTGCAGAGACCGCCTTCTTGACCGTTGGACCTTCCATTGGTCTCGTCCGCTCAATCCGCCGGAGTCTGTCTTCACATGCTGGGATAGACAACTCCCTATCTCACCAAGGGTTTGAGACCCGTCGGCTACCCTCACCTGGTTTAGCCGGCTTGTTGAAGCCGTTGCCCAGGGTGTGGCCGTTGTCGCATGCAAACAGCTACGGGGAGCCACAGGTGAGAGCTGAGTGCCAGGTGGGGACCAAAGGTGGACTAACCACCTTGAAAAGGGGGGAACATATTCCCCCACCAGAGGTGCTACCCCTCCCTGACATCCCATACACCAATCTTTTCTAATGAAATGTGGTATTGTTGATGTATGGCGTTTCTCACATCCACTAGACAGGGAGTACGCGTTTTTTTCTTATATCCACCATACATATTCCAGGATTGATTTTTTTTTTATTGATAGCCAAATGATTCCATTAGTTTGATCCTGTGAATATAAAGAGATTGCTGTCTCAGATCATGACCCTTTGCTTCTATCTTTAAATCTCCCTGGTCTTCCTCAAACAAACAGATCTTGGCGCTTTGATCTAACTTTGCTATCTGATCAGGATTTTTTTAAGTTTCTGGAGAGACAAATTATTCTTTTTTTTGAAGAGCATACACTGGAAGAAACTTCTACTCTTATTATATGGGATGCTTTTAAGGCCTATATTAGAGGACAAATTATTTCATATACTGCAAGTGTCAAGAAAAAAGCTAATAAAGAGAGAATTAGATTAGATTATTAGATTATGAGGACACGCATTGAGTTAGCTAATCAGTTGAAACATTCTCTTATAGCTAGGAGGGCGATCTTGTTTAAATGGAAGGATGTCGTTCCACCTACTCACACTCAATGGTTACATGATGTTAAGTCATGCTTAAATTTAGAGAAGATCCATTGTTCAATTTCTGAATCTAGCCAAGACTTCCAAACATTACGGGGACCATTTCTGAACTATTTTCAAAACCTTTGACTTGTTGTAAAAGTACAGATGGTAGCTAATAACATATTTCACTTTATGATAAGGATTTTTTTCCCTTTTTTCTTTCTTTACCAAACAGTTTTGATCTTGGTAGTGGGTTTAGACTTCTTTTCTGAATAATAAAATTATTATATTTCAATATTACAATTTAATTTACATGAATATAGGGTAATGTGATTGCAAGTGTGATTCTAATATAATGTATTTGGTATTATTTTATCTTTTTTATTTATAATATATATCTTTTGTACTCTGTATTCTTATATATAGAAACTAATAAAAATATTGAAAGAGAGATCTAAGTGCTTCCCTCAGTGCTTACTAGGGCACTCATATTCAAAACACATGTCCTACCTCACACAATGCATCATTCCATACTTTAGGAATTAAATTTTATCTGCAGTTATTCCATCTAACTCGCTGGCTGATCAAGATCACTCTGCAACTTAAAACTATCCTCTTCACTCTCAAGAACATCAGCAATTTCCATATAATCTGCAACCTTAAAATATCAATTATGACACTTATATCCAAAAATATAATGTATATGACAAACAGCAAGGGTCTGAGCAACAAACTTTGTTCCACACACAGCTCACAGCCTTCCAGTCACAAGCAGTTCCACACCCTCATCCTTGATCTCTTACTACCAAACCAATTTTGAATCTAGTTTGCCAACTTCACATTCAGATTCACTTATCACACGTTGAAACACACTGTGAAAGGCATTGCTTGCACTATGTGCTAGGGGCAGCCCACAAGAGTTGCCACACATTACAGAGGTACTTGCCTCCATGGTTCCAAGACATCCTTACGGAGCAATGCTTCAGAAAGGCAGCATCCATCATTAAAGACCTGTATCACCCAGGTCATGCCCTGTTCTCATTGTTATCATCAGGAAGGAGGTACAGGAGCCTGAAGACACACACTCAGTGATTCAGGAACAGATTCTTCCCCTCTGCCATCTGATTCCTGAATGGATATTGAACCCACGAACACCACCTCACTACTTTTTTATTTCTATATTTTCGAACTATTTATTTTTATATTTATTTATTTATACATACATACATACACACACATATACACTGTGTGTGTATATGTATATATATATATATATATATATATAGATAGATAGATAGACAGACAGTTTTATTATTATGTATTGCATTGTACTACTGCTGCAAAAACAAAAACAACAAATTTCATGACATATGAGATTCTGATTCTGACATGCTGGTACCAATATAGAATGGCCTACGAACACTGAGACTCCAGAGATCCCTTGTTACTCATCCACGTCATTGGCCTTCAAACACAGAGCATGGAGCAAGACCTAGACTCTGGCCTGACCTCTAATTCCTCCACATCCCTGACCCTAAACCTCACTATGATCTCTGTCTCTCCTCCCTGACCCCAAAACCATCTTTTCAAACTTGCACACACAAGGAATTCTGCAGATGCTGGAAATTCAAGCAACACACATCAAATTTGCTGGTGAACACAGCAGGGCAGGCAGCATCTCTAGGAAGAGGTACAGTCGACGTTTTGGGCCGAGACCCTTCGCCAGGGCTTGGTTTGGATTTCATGGGCTCTAACCTTTGGGACTAGCCCTCCATGTGGGATCATGTTAAAATGCTTATTGCAGTCCAGGTAGATTACATCAGCCACATTGATCTCAGCAATATATAATGTTATGTCTTAAAGAAAATCAATCAAGTTAGTCAGGCAGGATCTCCCATGAACAAAGTCATGCTGATGATTGCTAATCAATTGATGAAGACAGCAGGTACATGGGAGGTATTGCATTCAAGGAAGCCCTAGTCACAGAATGGATGTGAGTGGAGTGCAGTGGATGTTAAAGAGATTACCAAGAATGATAACAAGACAGGAGAAAGTTTGGCAGGCAGTTTTGCTTTCAAGTAGGATAATTAAGGGTCATTATGTAGGATAGCGTGGTAGCATAGCGGTTAGTGTAATGCTTTACAGTGCCAGCAACCCGGGTGCTCTGGTTTCTTCCCACGTTCCGAGGATATACAGATTAGTAACTTGGGGTTACTAACTTAACCCTAACTTGATTGACTAACTTAGAGTTAGCGAGTTGTGGGCATGCTACGTTGGCATAAGAAGTGTGACGAAACTTGCAAGCTTCCCCAAGCACATCCTCACTGTGTTAGTTGTTGATGTAAACGAAGCATTTCACTGTATGCTTCAGTGTGCACATGACAAATAAAGCTTATCTTTACCTTTAAAAGAAACTTCATTATAAAGATAGAGAGAATGAGAAAGCTATGTGCTCATTACTTACCTTCCCCTGACTCCCATGGTGGCAAGCCGGCATTCCAGGAGCTGAGGCACACTTACAGAGGAAGCTGAGCTGTGTGGTGTAAAATGATGAGCAGGATGGTTATTTGAATTTAGGAGGACCTAATCCCCTCAGCACTGTGCTTAGACTAAAGACGTTAATACAAATATTAAAAGACAATTAAGGAAACTCAAAAGTCCAGAATCACAATATGAAAGAATGGAGTAGTGGCAAGAATCCTCAGCAAGCTTTGAAAAGTATTTTGATGAATACCAAAAATACTAAGAAATACCAAAATCTCCAGAGTTATGGACCAAGCACTAGAGGTGGAGACAGGGTGAAGCTCTTCCTTGCCTGTCAATGACATGAAGGAATAAATGGTGCCTATCATCTACATTTCTAATCAGATGAAATCTTGCCTTTGGCTATTTAGGTTAACTGTTGACTACAGGAGGAAGAAACTGAAGGTCCATGAGCCACTCTTCAATAGGGGATCAGAGGTGGAAGGGTTCAGTAACTTTAAAATCCTTGGCATTATCATTTAAGCACTGGGAACAGCACATAAGTGCCATTGCAAAGAAGGCGTGGCAGCTCCTCTACTTTTTTAGAGGGCTGTGTAGATTCGGCACGTCACCTAAAACTTCAACAAGTTTCTATAGATGCACAGCGGAGAGTATCCTGACTGGTTGCATCGTGGCCTGGGAAACCAATGTCCAAGAATGGAAAAGCCTACAAAAAGCAGCCAGTGCAGTCCAGTCCATCACAGAAGAGCCCTCCCTGGCATTCAGGACATCTATAAAAAGCACTGCCACAAGAAAGCAGTATCCATCAAGGGTACAAAGGGTACATAGCCCCCAGGCCATGCTCTCTTTTCACTGCGGCCACCAGGAAGGAGGTACAGGAGCTTTACGTCCCACGCTACCCAGGTTCAGGAACAGTTATTACCCCTCAACCATCAGGCTCCTGAACCAGAGGGGATAACTTCACTCAGCTGAACACTGAACAGTTTCCTCAACCTATGGACTCACTTTCAAAGACTCTACAATTTATGTCCTCAGTATTATTTACAAACACGAGACAACCTGCAGACACTGGAAATCCAGAGCAACACACACAAAATGCTGGAGGAACTCAGCAGGCCAGGCAGTATCTATGGAAAAGAGTAAACAGTTGACATTTCGGCCCGAGGCCCTTCTTCAGTCCTGGGTGGTGGACGTCCTCGATGGATGCTGTTTTCTCTTGTGGCAGTGCCCTTTACAGATGTGCTCAATGGTAGGGAGCACTTTTCCTGTGATGGACTAGGCTGTGTCAGCTGCTTTTGAACTTTGAACTTTAATGCTCTTGTGAAAATCCGTTGCATAAATTTCAATAAAACTGAAATTTGAAGCAGAAAAGATAGTCAAACTGCTGTGATGGAAACTAAATTTGAGGTGCAGTTGTTATGTTCAGCTTCTCCTCATATGCTGCCTGGCTTAGGTGACTGAGGATGGAGTTTCAACCTACAACTCAATGAAATATCAGAATCAGAATCAGGTTTATTATCACCGGTATGAGTCGTGAAATTTGTTAACAGCAGCAGCAGTTCAATGCAATACAAAATATAGAAGAGAAAAAATAAATAAATAAATTACAGCATACGTATATTGAATAGATTAAAAATTATGCAAAAAACAAAAATAATATATATTGTAAAAGTGAGGTAGTGTCCAAGGCTTCAATATCCATTTAGGAATTGGATGGCAGAGGGGAAGAAGCTGTTCCTGAATCACTGAGTGTGTGCCTTCAGGCTTCTGTATCTCCTACCTGATGGTAACAGTGAGAAAAGGGCGTGCCCTGGGTGCTGGAGGTCCTTAATAATGGACGCTGCCTTTCTGAGACACCGCTCTTTGAAGAGGTCCTGGGTACTTTGTAGGCTAGTACCCAAGATGGAGCTGACTAGATTTACAACCCTCTGCAGCTTCTTTCCGTCCTGTTCAGTAGCGCCCCCCCCCCACCATACCAGACAGTGATGTAACCTGTCAGAATGTTCTCCATGGTACATCTATAGAAGTTTTTGAGTGTTGACATACCAAATAACTCTTAATGAAGTATAGTTGCTAGAGACCTCAGGGCCTTAGCATCATTTCTATAGTGTTATGCTAAATATTCCAAGGGGCCCAAGCAATGAGTAAGAAAACTGCACTGTAAGAATAAAATCTAGGATCTGGAATGTTTTAAACAAGTATTGATAACTGTATCCTACCGCCTACTAAAACATCCAGGTACCTGTTCCTCTAAGACTCCCTTTAAATATCAACAAATCTGTAAAACTGGAAACTAAAGCCTTTACCCTTTTTGAAGGTGATTACATCAATACCTCCTTGTGCAACTGCATCCACGATTTCCTCACTTGCAGACCCCAGTCAATTCAAATTGACAACAACATCTCCTCCACAGTCTCCATCAGCACAGGTGCACCATGAGGCTGTGTGCTTAGCCCCCCTGCTCTACTCACTTTACACTTGTGACTGTGAGGTTAAACACAGCTCCAATACCATATCTAAGTTTGCTGATGACACCACAGTCGTTGCCCGAATCAAGGGTGGTGATGAGTCAGCATATAGGAGGGAGATTGAAAATCTGGCTGAGTGGTGCCACATCAACAACCTCTCACTCAACGTCAGCAAGACCAAATGGCTGATTATTGACTTCAGGAGGAGGAAACCAGAGGTCCATGAGCCAGTCCTCATCAGAGGATCAGAGGTGGAGAGGGTCAGCAACTTTAAATTCCTCAGTGATATCATTTCAGAGGACCTGTCCTGCACCAGTATGCAAGTCCAATTACACAGAAGGCACAGCAGCACCTCTAGATCTTTAGAAGTTTGTGAAGATTTGGAGTGTTCTCGCAGGTAAACAGCATCCATCTTCAGGGACCCCCACCACCCAGGACATGTCCTCTTCCCTCTGCTGGCAGCAGGAAGAAGATACACAAGCCTCAAGACTCTATCCACCAGGTTCAGGGACAGTTACTCCCCTCAACCATCAGGCTCTTGAACCAGATGAGATAATTTCATTTACCCCACCACTGAAATGTTCCCACAACATATGGACTCACTTTCAAGGACACTTCATCTCATGCACTCGATATTTATTGCTTACATGTATTTATTATTATTTGTTTTCTTTGTATTTGCAGTTTGCTGTATTTTACACACTGGTTGTTTCATTGATTCTACTCTGGTTGTCGGGTTTACCAGGTTGATTCCAGTGACACAATGAGGAGAGATTGACTGTACTTGCTGGAATTCAGAAGAATGACAGGAGATCTTGTAAAAACATAAAAAATTATGAAGTGAATAGATAAGATAGAGGCAAGAAAGTTGTTTCCACTGGTAGATGAGACTAGAACTAGGGGACATTGCCTCAAGATTCAGGGGAGTAGACTTAGGATGGAGATGAGGAGGAACTGCTTTTCCCAGAGAGGGTGAATCTGTGGAATTCTCTGCCCAATGAAGCAGTGGGGGTTACATCAGTAAATATATTTAAGCCAAGGTTGGATAGATTTTTGCATAGTAGGGGAATTAAGGGTTCTGGGGAAAAGTAAGGTAGGTGGAGATGAGTCCATGGCCAGATCAGCCATGATCTTATTGAATGGGGGGGCAGGCTCAATGGGCCAGATGGCCAACCCCTGCTCCTATTTCTTATGTTCTTATGAATGCCTGCAAGAAAACAAATCTTGGGTGACATACATATACTTTGATAATAAATTAACTTTGAACTTGGAACTTTGATTTTATTTGTCCTCACCTCAGGCATACATGAAGAAGAATGTTGCCCAATTTGTAGTTTATGTTTAAATAAAGTATCTATTTTATGAGCACCTCAGGCTGGTTAAAATTTGGGAGGAGCCAAATTCTTAGGAGCATACAGTTTTTTTTCAACTACAGTATACTTCACCCAGCCCTTACCAATTTTGAATCATAGCAAAGATGAAAAGAACTAAATGAATACATCAGTTCCAAGGGCCCCCTCACTCTCCGAAGCCATTTTCATGGCTCACCCAGTGTCCCTGCTCACATAACCCACTTTCAAAACTTGCTCTCCTTTTGAAAAATCAGATGCTCTCTCATTACGCCGACCCACTGGACCTTCAAAAAATTGGATTGCCTCTGTTAACACAACTGATATTCTAGATCCTGTTTTACTTCTCTCCTTAAACAAAAAAAAACTTGCGATAACAAGGAATCTCAAGCGGAGAAGTAACGCGAACGACTTAATAGGATAAAGTAGGATTTATGGGAAATGGAACACACCCGATTCTGATAAGGATTCAAGATGTGATGAGTTGTGGTCTATTTTAACACCAGTCTCCAACCCGAATTGCTTATCAGTTTAGCTGAATCTTTAACAAATTTCCTTAATCCTAGTTTGGGTGCCGTGACACCAAGGGGAATAGGAACCGAATTCATTTCCGACAGATCTTGAAAAAAATGGTACGAGCGAAAATAAGAGAGAACTTTTATGAGCCGAGCAATAAAACTTGCCAGGCGAATAGGGGCGTATTTCAGCAGGAAGTGACTCACACTCCCTTTTCCCCTGTGTTTTGTGTGTGTGTTAATATCCGCCTTGTCATTTTTAGGAGTGATTGGAAACAGGCGATCTCCGCACCCCCGAAATGACCAATTTGGCAAATTGCATGGAAACAATGTTTCATCTTTGACTAATTGTTCTTTGATTTTATTATCGTGTCGTAAGATCGCACAATATTTGTGCGCGTGGCTGTTAAAATTGGATTCATTTTGCACCCACCTTATAATATATCAATGTGCAATATGAACAAACAGGCTGTTTAGTGAGGCCGTATGTCAAAATCCAAAGTTAAAAATGTCATATGCCTATTGCGTGGACTCATCTTCAGAATTAAGCTGCGCAGCTTCAGGAAAAGCAATCTTGTGGGGTTGAAGAAAGTTGGAAGGCGGCGTCGGGGGTGGGGGTGGGGTCGGTAAGCGCGGATGGAATCGGGATCTTAGATCATTTTGAAGCGGATCAAGAGTGGCGATAGGAAATCGCGAGGTATCCTTTCTCCTGACTGCGGTGGGTCCCACAAATACCGACAGGCTTGCGTGCGCATTTCTGACTCCGCTTACAAGATCACGATTGAAGTCCTATTTGAAAGTGATTTTTAAAAGGGGGATTCAAATCAGTATCACGCATCTTTAGTAATCTAATTGAGGTGAAAATGCACCCACCCCCCCGAGACTTACTGAGTCAAGCTTGATCACATTTCAGAAGCAAATATAATTTTTAATATTTTATAAATACAAATGTAAAATTATCCAGTTCTACGGTCTCGTGGGGACCACTAAATAGGCATCAGTCTGTACAGGAATATTTTCACCGTAGATTCCACGTAATTACTGAGCAATTTCTAAAAAATCTTTTTGAGCGTGGTCATAACGAATTTGTACATTTTTTCCACTTTATTTATTGATCTTGATAATGTGTGGAATTTAAACAAAGGCCTTTTTAAACATTTGTTTTGAATAATATCATTACCAAATATGTAATTCAGATTATAATACTTCTTAAAATATACATTAAATGCACGAATTAACATTAACTGTTAGCAGGCATTTCCTATTTAATTGCATTTCCTACTCTATATAAGTTATCACATGACCACAAAAAAAAGGGGGAGCTAAATTCATTTTGGACAGTACACTGGATTTTTGTTTTGGTGATAAGACCACAGAATATTTTCCCATCTTTTAACTCCCCTGTTCCTGCGTATGATTTGAGGAAGCTCACGGTCTATTACTACAGGATCAATGCCTTCCGTCTGATTTTGCGTTTGTTTATATTTTTAATTTTTACGCCGGCATACGTGCAGAAATAGGAACGCCGATGATATATATCTTCGTGGATATATATTCGTGATTGCGAAGGAAGAGGGGGGAAAGCTGAAGCAAGGAGAAGGCAAGATGGCTGCAAACTGATTTGTGTGTGTTTAGATCTGGATTTAATACCGTGAGAGCCAGTGGCAGATTGGATTCTCGTCTCTCCCGAGTGATCATATTTGCTTGGATGTATCTGGGACTCCGGAAGGAGAGCGGAACAGTTTGGACTTGACAGAAGAGGGTGGTGTTCGACTGCAGCAAGGGGAAGGGGGGGGAGAAAAGGTACCTAAAGGAAGAAGGGGGTGGCTGACGAGAAGAAAAATGTGCCATAAATATAAATGATTTATACCCCTTGAAGGAGAAATCGGTAAAATAAGCACCAACCGAAAGAAAGAGGCTTGCTGAAGATGGCTGGAAATGAGTGCATGGGTTGGATTTAAAACCAAATGAACGTTTTTTTTAAACAAGGGAGATTCGTGCCAACAAGATTGGAATTTCCTTTTTAAATCTCTTTTGGAAGAGAGAGAGAGGAGAGAGGAGAGGCTTTCATGAGCTCGATGGCAGTGAGGAAGTCAGGCTGAGGCTGTGAAGAAGAAAGGGAAGGCAGAATAAGGGAGGGCGTGTTGCTAGCTCCGGGGACTGAAATCAGACGATCTGTTGTCGAGCTGACCGGTTTTACCTCGGATTTTAAATGGAAATCTTCACCTACCGCCGCTGTTGAGGTGGGACGGTCGGTCGAGGGGGAGGGGGTTCGGTTTTGGCTTTTCGGGGAAAAATAACGAATTTCTTCCCCCAAGATGGCTGAAAACTGGAAGAGCTGCTTCGAGGAGGAACTTCTGTGCCCGATCTGCCTGCAGGTCTTCGTGGAGCCGGTGCAGCTGCCGTGCAAGCACAACTTCTGCCGGGCTTGCATCGGCGAGGCCTGGGCCAAGGAGTCGGTGAGCCGCTGCCCCGAGTGCAACAACGTCTACCCGCAGAAGCCGGCCCTGGAGAAGAACCTCAAACTCAGCAACATCGTGGAGAAGTTCAACTCGTTCACGGCCGACGCCGCCGCCGTGGCCGCGGCCGCCGCCTCCTCCGCCGCCGCTGCCGTCGCTGGCTCGGCGGCCGCGGCCAACAACAACGCGGCCTCGTCGGCCGCCAACCCGGCCTACAACCCGCTCTGCTGCCGCTACTGCCGCAACTCGCCGGCGCAGAAGGTGTGCCTGCGCTGCGACACCGGCTGCTGCCAGGCGCACGTCGCCGCGCACCTGCAGGCCGCCTCGGTCAGCGGCAGCCACTTGCTAATCGAGGCCGGGGATGCGCGGGCCTGGAGCTGCGCGCAGCACGACGCCTACCGGCTGCTGCACTGCGAGACAGACCAGGTGGCCGTTTGCCGCTACTGCTACTACATGGGCAGCCACCACGGACACAGCATCTGCGACCTGGAGGTCCGGAGGAACGAGATACGGGTAAGGACGCTGCACCTGCACCATTGTCACCTTCCCATTGTGTGCCCTGCCCCCCTGCCCCGTGTGTGTGACACCCTTCTATCTCTTTGTCTCCCTTCATTCGCTTCTTTCTTCCTCTTTCTCATTCCTTCTATCTCCCTCTTTGTCTCTCCTTTTTCTTTCTCTCCTGAATATTTAATCTCGCCTGACTCTCTCTGGCCTGTCTCTCTCTCTCTCTCTCTCACCCTCGCCTGTCTCTCTCTCTCTGTCTGTCTCTCTCTCTCTCTCTCTCTCACCCTCGCCTGTCTCTCTCTCTCTCACTCTCGCCTGTCTCTCTCTCTCTCACTCTCGCCTGTCTATCTCTCTCACCCTCGCCTGTCTCTCTCTCTCTCTCTCTCTCTCTCTCTCACGCCTGCCTGTCTCTCTCTCTCTCTCACTCCTGCCTGTCTCTCTCTCTCTCTCTCTCTCTCTCTCACTCCTGCCTGTCTCTCTCTCTCTCTCTCTCTCTCACTCCTGCCTGTCTCTCTCTCTCTCTCTCTCACTCCTGCCTGTCTCTCTCTCTCTCTCTCACTCCTGCCTGTCTCTCTCTCTCTCACCCTCGCCTGTCTCTCTCTCTCTCTCACTCCTGCCTGTCTCTCTCTCTCTCTCACTCCTGCCTGTCTCTCTCTCTCTCTCTCACCCTCGTCTGTCTCTGTCTCTCTCTCTCTCTCTCTCCCCTGTCTCTTCCTCACCCTTGCCTGTCTCTCTCTCGCCTGCCCCTGTCTCTCCCTCTCTCTCACTCACCCTCGCCTGTCTCTCTCTCTCACTCTCGCCTGTCTCTCTCTCTCTCTCTCTCTCTCACCCTCGCCTGTCTCTCTCTCTCTCTCTCACTCCTGCCTGTCTCTCTCTCTCTCACTCCTGCCTGTCTCTCTCTCTCTCTCTCACTCCTGTCTGTCTCTCTCTCTCTCTCACTCTCGCCTGTCTCTCTGTCTCTCTCTCTCTCATTCACTTGCGCCTGTCTCTCTGTCTCTCTCTCTCACTCTCGCCTGTCTCTCTCTCTCTCTCACTCTCGCCTGTCTCTCTCTCTCTCTCACTCTCACCTGTCTCTCTCTCTCTCACTCTCGCCTGTCTGTCTCTCTCTCACTCTCGCCTGTCTCTCTCTCTCTCACCCTCGCCTGTCTCTCTCTCTCTCACCCTCGCCTGTCTCTCTCTCTCTCTCACCCTCGCCTGTCTCTCTCTCTCTCTCACTCCTGCCTGTCTCTCTCTCTCTCTCTCTCACACCCGCCTGTCACTCTCTCTCTCTCACACCCGTCTGTTTCTCTCTCTCTCTCTCACTCTCACCTGTCTGTTTCTCTCTCTCTCACCTCTCTCTCTCTCTCTCTCTCTCTCGCCTGTCTCTCTCACTCACTCTCACCTGTCTCTCTCTCTCTCTCACTCTCGCCTGTCTCTCTCTCTCTCCCCCTCGCCTGTCTCTCTCTCTCTCTCTCCCCCTCGCCTGTCTCTCTCTCTCTCTCCCCCTCGCCTGTCTCTCTCTCTCTCTCCCCCTCGCCTGTCTCTCTCTCTCTCTCCCCCTCGCCTGTCTCTCTCTCTCTCTCCCCCTCGCCTGTCTCTCTCTCTCTCCCCCTCGCCTGTCTCTCTCTCTCTCTCCCCCTCGCCTGTCTCTCTCTCTCTCCCCCTCGCCTGTCTCTCTCTCTCTCCCCCCTCGCCTGTCTCTCTCTCTCTCCCCCCTCGCCTGTCTCTCTCTCTCTCCCCCCCTCGCCTGTCTCTCTCTCTCCCACTCGCCTGTCTTCTCTCACCCTTGCCTCTCTCTCTCTCTCTCTCTCTCTCTCTCTCTCACCCTCGCCTCTCTCTCTCTCTTTGTCACCCTCGCCTCTCTCTCTCCCTCTCTCTCACCCTCGCCTGTCTCTCTCTCTCTCTCTCTCACCCTCGCCTGTCTCTCTCTCTCTCTCTCTCTCTCTCTCTCTCTCTCACCCTCGCCTGTCTCTCTCTCTCTCTCTCTCACCCTCGCCGGTCTCTCTCTATTTCTCACCCTCGCCTGTCTCTCTCTCTCACCCTCGCCTCTCTCTCTCTCTCACCCTCGCCTGTCTCTTTCTCTCTCACTCTCGCCTGTCTCTCTCTCTCTCTCACTCTCGCCCGCCTGTCTCTCTCTCTCTCTCTCGCTCTCGCCTGTCTCTCTCTCACCCTCGCCTGTCTCCCTCTCTCTCACCCTCGCCTGTCTCCCTCTCTCTCACCCTCGCCTGTCTCCCTCTCTCTCACCCTCGCCTGTCTTCCTCTCTCACCCTCGCCTGTCTCTCACTCCCACCTCTCACACCCGCCTGTCACTCTCTCTCTCACACCCGCCTGTCACTCTCTCTCTCTCACTCTCGCCTGTCTCTCTCTCTCAGTCTCGCCTGTCTCTCTCCCTCTCACCCTCGCCTGTCTCTCTCTCTCTCACACACTCTCGCCTGTCTCTCTCTCTCTCTCTCTCTCGCCTGTCTCTCTCTCTCTCTCACTCTCGCCTGTCTCTCTGTCTCTCTCTCTCATTCACTTGCGCCTGTCTCTCTGTCTCTCTCTCTCAATCTCGCCTGTCTCTCTCTCTCTCACTCTCGCCTGTCTCTCTCTCTCTCACTCTCGCCTGTCTCTCTCTCTCTGTCTCACTCTCGCCTGTCTCTCTCTCTCTGTCTCACTCTCGCCTGTCTCTCTCTCTCTCACTCTCACCTGTCTCTCTCTCTCTCCCTCTCTCACTCTCACCTGTCTCTCTCTCTCTATCTCACTCTCACCTGTCTCTCTCTCTCTCTCTCACTCTCACCTGTCTCTCTCTCTCTCTCTCTCTCACCCTCGCCTGTCTCTCTCTCTCTCTCTCACCCTCGCCTGTCTCTCTCTCTCACCCTCGCCTGTCTCTCTCTCTCTCTCACCCTCACCTGTCTCTCTCTCTCTCTCTCACCGTCGCCTGTCTCTCTCTCCCTCGCCTGTCTCTCTCACCCTCTCCTGTCTCTCTTTCACACTGGCCTGTCTCTCTCTCTCACCCTCGCCTGTCTCTCTCTCTCACCCTCGCCTGTCTCTCTCTCTCACCCTCGCCTGTCTCTCTCTCTCTCTCTCGCCTGTCTCTCTCTCGCCTGTCTCTCTCTCGCCTGTCTCTCTCTCTCGCCTGTCTCTCTCTCTCGCCTGTCTCTCTCTCTCTCACCCTCGCCTGTCTCTCTCTCTCTCTCACCCTCGCCTGTCTCTCTCTCTCTCACCCTCGCCTGTCTCTCTCTCACTCACCCTCTCCTCTCTCTCTCTCACTCACCCTCTCCTCTCTCTCTCTCTCTCACTCTCGCCTGTCTCTCTCACTCTCGCCTGTCTCTCTCACTCTCGCCTGTCTCTCTCACTCTCGCCTGTCTCTCTCACTCTCACTCTCGTCTGTCTCTCTCACTCTCACTCTCGCCTGTCACTCTCTCTCTCTCTCACTCTCGCCTGTCTCTCTCTCTCTCTCGCTCTCGCCTGTCTCTCTCTCTCTCTCTCGCTCTCGCCTGTCTCTCTCTCTCTCGCTCTCGCCTGTCTCTCTCTCTCTCACTCTCGCCTGTCTCTCTCTCTCTCTCTCACTCTCGCCTGTCTCTCTCTCCCTCACCCTCGCCTGTCTCTCTCCCTCACCCTCGCCTGTCTCTCTCTCCCTCACCCTCGCCTGTCTCTCTCTCCCTCACCTTCGCCTGTCTCTCTCACCCTCACCCTCGCCTGTCTCTCTCACCCTCACCCTCGCCTGTCTCTCTCTCCCTCACCCTCGCCTGTCTCTCTCTCCCTCACCCTCGCCTGTCTCTCTCTCCCTCACCCTCGCCTGTCTCTCTCTCCCTCACTCTCGCCTGTCTCTCTCTCCCTCACTCTCGCTGTCTCTCTCTCCCTCACTCTCGCCTGTCTCTCTCTCTTTCTCTCTCTTTCTCTCTCGCCTGTCTCTCTCTCTCTCTCGCCTGTCTCTCTCTCTCTCTCTCTCGCATGTCTGTCTCTCTCTCTCACTCTTGTCTGTCTCTCTATCTCTCTCTCACTCTCGCCTGTCTCTCTGTCTCTCTCATTCACTGGCGCCTGTCTCTCTGTCTTTCTCATTCCTTCTATCTCTTTGTCTCTCCTTTTTCTTTGTCTCCTGAATATTTAATCTTGCCTGACTCTCTCTCGCCTGTTTCTCTCTCACTCTCGCCTGTCTCTCTCTCTCACTCTCTCACTCTCTCCTGTCTCTCTCTCACTCTCGCCTGTCTCTCTCTCACTCTCGCCTGTCTCTCTCTCTCACTCTCGCCTGTCTCTCTCTCTCTCTCTCACTCCCGCCTGTCTATCTCTCTCACTCTCGCCTGTCTCTCTCTCTCTCTCTCTCTCTCACTCTTGCCTGTCTCTCTCTCTCTCTCTCTCTCTCTCACTCTCGCCTGTCTCACTCTCACACTCCCGCCTGTCTCTCTCTCACTCTCGCCTGTCTCTCTCTCTCTCACTCTCGCCTGTCTCACTCTCTCACACTCTCGCCTGTCTCACTCTCTCACACTCTCGCCTGTCTCTCTCTCTCACACTCTCGCCTGTCTCTCTCTCTCTCGCCTGTCTCTCTCTCTCTCGCCTGTCTCTCTCTCTCGCCTGTCTCTCTCTCTCTCGCCTGTCTCTCTCTCTCTCGCCTGTCTCTCTCACTCTCGCCTGTCTCACTCTCGCCTGTCTCTCTCTCTCTCTCTCACTCCCGCCTGTCTCTCTCACTCCCGCCTGTCTCTCTCACTCTCGCCTGTCTCTCTCTCTCTCACTCTCGCCTGTCTCTCTCTCTCTCACTCTCGCCTGTCTCTCTCTCTCACTCTCGCCTGTCTCTCTCTCACTCTCGCCTGTCTCTCTCACTCTCGCCTCTCTCTCTCTCTCTCTCACTCTCGCCTGTCTCTCTCTTTCTCATTCCTTCTATCTCTTTGTCTCTCCTTTTTCTATCTCTCCTGAATATTTAATCTCGCCTCACTCTCTCTCGCCTGTTTCTCTCTCTCTCTCACTCTCGCCTGACTCTCTCTCTCTCACTCTCTCACTCTCGCCTGTCTCTCTCTCACTCTCGCCTGTCTCTCTCTCTCTCTCGCCTGTCTCTCTCTCTCTCTCGCCTGTCTCTCTCTCTCTCGCCTGTCTCTCTCACTCTCGCCTGTCTCTCTCTCTCACTCCCGCCTGTCTCTCTCACTCCCGCCTGTCTCTCTCACTCCCGCCTGTCTATCTCTCTCACTCTCGCCTGTCTCTCTCTCTCTCACTCTCGCCTGTCTCTCTCTTTCTCTCTCTCACTCTCGCCTGTCTCTCTCTCTCTCTCTCTCTCACACTCTCGCCTGTCTCACTCTCTCCCACTCTCGCCTGTCTCACTCTCTCACACTCTCGCCTGTCTCTCTCGCCTGTCTCTCTCTCTCGCCTGTCTCTCTCTCTCTCGCCTGTCTCTCTCTCTCGCCTGTCTCTCTCTCTCGCCTGTCTCTCTCTCTCGCCTGTCTCTCTCTCTCCCGCCTGTCTCTCTCACTCCCGCCTGTCTCTCTCTCTCACTGCCGCCTGTCTCTCTCTCTCACTCTCGCCTGTCTCTCTCTCTCTCGCCTGTCTCTCACTCTCGCCTGTCTCTCTCTCTCACTCTCGCCTGTCTCTCTCTCACTCTCGCCTGTCTCTCTCTCTCTCACTCTCGCCTGTCTCTCTCTCTCTCTCTCTCACTCTCGCCTGTCTCTCTCTCACTCCGGCTTGTCTCTCTCTCACTCCCGCCTCTCTCTCTCTCACTCTCGCCTGTCTCTCTCTCTCACTCCCGCCTGTCTCTTTCTCTCTCTCACTCTCGCCTGTCTCTCTCTCTCTCTCTCACTCTCGCCTGTCTCTCCCACTCCCGCCTGTCTATCTCTCCCACTCCCGCCTGTCTATCTCTCTCACTCTCGCCTGTCTCTCTCTCTCTCGCCTGTCTCTCTCTCTCTCGCCTGTCTCTCTCTCTCGCCTGTCTTTCTTGCTTGTCTCTCTCACTCCCGCCTGTCTCTCTCACTCCCGCCTGTCTCTCTCACTCCCGCCTGTCTCTCTCTCTCTCGCCTGTCTCTCTCTCTCTCTCACTCTCGCCTGTCTCTCTCTCTCTCTCTCTCGCCTGTCTCTCTCTCTCTCTCTCTCTCTCGCCTGTCTCTCTCTCTCTCTCACTCTTGCCTGTCTCTCTCTCTCTCTGACTCTTGCCTGTCTCTCTCTCTCTCTCACTCTCGCCTGTCTCTCTCTCGCTCTCTCTCACTCCCGCCTGTCTCTCTCACTCTCGCCTGTCTCTCTCTCTCTCTCTCTCTCTCTCACTCTCGCCTGTCTCTCTCTCTCACTCTCGCCTGTCTCTCTCTCTCTCTCTCGCCTGTCTCTCTCTCTCTCTCACTCTCGCCTGTCTCTCTCTCTCTCTCACTCTTGCCTGTCTCTCTCTCTCTCTCACTCTCGTCTCTCTCTCTCTCTCACTCTCGTCTCTCTCTCTCTCTCACTCTCGCCTGTCTCTCTCTCTCACTCTCGCCTGTCTCTCTCTCTCACTCTCGCCTGTCTCTCTCTCTCACTCTCGCCTGTCTCTCTCTCTCACTCTCGCCTGTCTCTCTCTCTCACTCTCGCCTGTCTCTCTCTCTCACTCTCGCCTGTCTCTCTCTCTCTCTCTCGCCTGTCTCTCTCTCTCACTCTCGCCTGTCTCTCTCTCTCACTCTCGCCTGTCTCTCTCTCTCACTCTCGCCTGTCTCTCTCTCTCTCTCTCTCGCCTGTCTCTCTCTCTCTCTCACTCTCGCCTGTCTCTCTCTCACTCTCGCCTGTCTCTCTCTCTCTCTCACTCTCGCCTGTCTCTCTCTCTCTCACTCTCGCCTGTCACTCTCTCTCTCTCTCTCACTCTCGCCTGTCTCTCTCTCTCTCACTCTCGCCTGTCTCTCTCTCTCTCTCACTCTCGCCTGTCTCTCTCTCTCTCTCACTCTCGCCTGTCTCTCTCTCTCTCTCACTCTCGCCTGTCTCTCTCTCTCTCTCTCTCACTCTCGCCTGTCTCTCTCTCTCTCTCTCACTCTCGCCTGTCTCTCTCTCTCACTCTCGCCTGTCTGTCTCTCTCACTCTCGCCTGTCTGTCTCTCTCACTCTCGCCTGTCTCTCTCTCTCACTCTCGCCTGTCTCTCTCTCTCACTCTCGCCTGTCTCTCTCTCTCACTCTCGCCTGTCTCTCTCTCTCACTCTCGCCTGTCTCTCTCTCTCACTCTCGCCTGTCTCTCTCTCTCTCTCTCTCTCACGCCTGTCTCACTCTCTCACTCCCGCCTGTCTCTCTCTCTCTCACATTCTCGCCTGTCTCACTCTCTCACACTCTCGCCTGTCTCACTCTCTCACACTCTCGCCTGTCTCACTCTCACTCTCGCCTGTCTCGCACTCTCGCCTGTCTCTCACTCTCGCCTGTCTCTCTCTCTCTCGCCTGTCTCTCTCTCTCTCGCCTGTCTCTCTCTCTCTCGCCTGTCTCTCTCTCTCTCGCCTGTCTCTCTCACTCTCGCCTGTCTCTCTCTCTCACTCCCGCCTGTCTCTCTCACTCCCGCCTGTCTCTCTCACTCTCGCCTGTCTCTCTCTCTCTCTCTCTCACTCTCGCCTGTCTCTCTCTCTCTCTCTCTCACTCTCGCCTGTCTCTCTCTCTCTCTCTCTCTCTCTCACTCTCGCCTGTCTCTCTCTCGCTCTCTCACTCTCGCCTGTCTCTCTCTCTCTCTCTCTCACTCTCGCCTGTCTCTCTCTCTCTCTCACTCTCGCCTGTCTCTCTCTCTCTCTCACTCTCGCCTGTCTCTCTCTCTCTCTCTCACTCTCGCCTGTCTCTCTCTCTCACTCTCGCCTGTCTCTCTCTCTCACTCTCGCCTGTCTCTCTCTCTCACTCTCGCCTGTCTCTCTCTCTCACTCTCGCCTGTCTCTCTCTCTCACTCTCGCCTGTCTCTCTCTCTCTCTTTTCTCTCGCCTGTCTCTCTCTCTCTCTCACTCCCGCCTGTCTCTCTCTCTCTCACTCTCGCCTGTCTCTCTTCTCACACTCTCGCCTGTCTCACTCTCTCACACTCTCGCCTGTCTCACTCTCTCACACTCTCGCCTGTCTCACTCTCTCACACTCTCGCCTGTCTTACTCTCTCACACTCTCGCCTGTCTTACTCTCTCACACTCTCGCCTGTCTCACTCTCTCACACTCTCGCCTGTCTCACTCTCTCTCACTCTCGCCTGTCTCTCACTCTCGCCTGTCTCTCACTCTCGCCTGTCTCTCACTCTCGCCTGTCTCTCTCACTCTCGCCTGTCTCTCTCACTCTCGCCTGTCTCTCTCACTCTCGCCTGTCTCTCTCTCTCTCGCCTGTCTCTCTCTCTCTCGCCTGTCTCTCTCTCTCACTCCCGCCTGTCTCTCTCACTCCCGCCTGTCTCTCTCACTCCCGCCTGTCTCTCTCACTCCCGCCTGTCTCTCTCACTCCCGCCTGTCTCTGTCACTCTCGCCTGTCTCTCTCTCTCTCTCTCTCACTCTCGCCTGTCTCTCTCTCTCTCTCTCTCACTCTCGCCTGTCTCTCTCTCTCTCTCTCACTCTCGCCTGTCTCTCTCTCTCTCTCTCTCACTCTCGCCTGTCTCTCTCTCTCTCTCTCTCACTCTCGCCTGTCTCTCTCTCTCTCTCACTCTCGCCTGTCTCTCTCTCTCTCTCACTCTCGCCTGTCTCTCTCTTTCTCTCACTCTCGCCTGTCTCTCTCTCTCTCTCACTCTCGCCTGTCTCTCTCTCTCTCTCACTCTCGCCTGTCTCTCTCTCTCACTCTCGCCTGTCTCTCTCTCTCACTCTCGCCTGTCTCTCTCTCTCACTCTCGCCTGTCTCTCTCTCTCACTCTCGCCTGTCTCTCTCTCTCTTCTCTCGCCTGTCTCTCTCTCTCTCTCTCTCGCCTGTCTCTCTCTCTCACTCCCGCCTGTCTCTCTCTCTCTCACTCTCGCCTGTCTCTCTTCTCACACTCTCGCCTGTCTCACTCTCTCACACTCTCGCCTGTCTCACTCTCTCACACTCTCGCCTGTCTTACTCTCTCACACTCTCGCCTGTCTTACTCTCTCACACTCTCGCCTGTCTTACTCTCTCACACTCTCGCCTGTCTCACTCTCTCACACTCTCGCCTGTCTCACTCTCTCTCACTCTCGCCTGTCTCTCACTCTCGCCTGTCTCTCACTCTCGCCTGTCTCTCACTCTCGCCTCTCCCTCTCTCGCCTCTCCCTCTCTCGCCTCTCCCTCTCTCTCGCCTCTCCCTCTCTCTCGCCTCTCCCTCTCTCTCGCCTCCCCCTCTCTCTCGCCTCTCCCCCTCTCTCTCGCCTCTCCCCCTCTCTGTCTCTCTCTCTCTCTCTCTCTCTCGCCCGTCTCTCTCTCTCTCTCGCCCGTCTCTCTCTCTCGCCCGTCTCTCTCTCTCTCTCTCTCTCGCCCGTCTCTCTCTCTCTCTCTCACTCTTGTCTGTCTCTCTATCTCTCTCTCACTCTTGTCTGTCTCTCTCTCTCTCTCTCTCACTCTTGTCTGTCTCTCTATCTCTCTCTCACTCCTGTCTGTCTCTCTCTCTCTCTCTCTCTCTCGCCTGTCTCTCTGTCTCTCTCTCTCTCTCTCATTCACTTGCGCCTGTCTCTCTGTCTCGCTCTCTCACTCTTGCCTGTCTCTCTCTCTCTCTCTCACTCTCGCCTGTCTCTCTCTCTCTCACTCTCGCCTGTCTCTCTCTCTCTCACTCTCGCCCGTCTCTCTCTCTCTCTCACTCTCGCCCGTCTCTCTCTCTCTCTCACTCTCGCCCGTCTCTCTCTCTCTCTCACTCTCGCCCGTCTCTCTCTCTCTCACTCTCGCCTGTCTCTCTCTCTCACTCACTCTCGCCTGTCTCTCTCTTTCTCATTCCTTCTATCTCTTTGTCTCTCCTTTTTCTTTCTCTCCTGAATATTTAATCTCGCCTGACTCTCTCTCGCCTGTTTCTCTCTCTCTCTCACTCTCGCCTGTCTCTCTCTCTCACTCTCGCCTGAATCTCTCTCTCTCACTCTCGCCTGTCTCTCTCTCTCTCTCACTCTCGCCTGTCTCTCTATCTCTCTCTCTCATTCACTCTCGCCTGTCTCTCTCTCTCACTCTCGCCTGTCTCTCTCTCTCTCACTCTCGCCTGTCTCTCTCTCTCTCACTCTCGCCTGTCTCTCTCTCTCTCACTCTCGCCTGTCTCTCTCTCTCTCACTCTCGCCTGTCTCTCTCTCTCACTCTCGCCTGTCTCTCTCTCTCTCTCACTCTCGCCTGTCTCTCTCTCTCTCACTCTCGCCTGTCTCTCTCTCTCTCTCTCACTCTCGCCTGTCTCTCTCTCTCTCACTCTCGCCTGTCTCTCTCTCTCTCACTCTCGCCTGTCTCTCTGTCTCTCACTCTCACCTGTCTCTCTCTGTCTATCTCTCTCTCTCTCACTCTCGCCTGTCTCTCTCTCTCTCTCTCGCCTGTCTCTCTCTCTCTCTCTCGCCTGTCTCTCTCTCTCTCTCTCTCACTCTCGCCTGTCTCTCTCTCTCTCTCTCACTCTCGCCTGTCTCTCTCTCTCTCTCTCACTCTCGCCTGTCTCTCTCTCTCACTCTCGCCTGTCTCTCTCTCTCTCACTCTCGCCTGTCTCTCTCTCTCTCACTCTCGCCTGTCTCTCTCTCACTCTCGCCTGTCTCTCTCTCTCACTCTCGCCTGTCTCTCTCTCTATCTCTCTCACTCCCGCCTGTCTCTCTCTCTCACTCCCGCCTGTCTCTCTCTCACTCCCGCCTGTCTCTCTCTCTCACTCCCGCCTGTCTCTCTCTCTCACTCTCGCCTGTCTCACTCTCCCTCTCTCGCCTCTCCCTCTCTCGCCTCTCCCTCTCTCTCGCCTCTCTCTCTCTCTCTCTCACTCTCGCCTGTCTGTCTCACTCTCGCCTGTCTCTCTCTCTCACTCTCGCCTGTCTCTCTCTCTCACTCTCGCCTGTCTCTCTCTCTCACTCTCGCCTGTCTCTCTCTCTCACTCTCGCCTGTCTCTCTCTCTCTCTCACTCTCGCCTGTCTCTCTCTCTCTCTCACTCTCGCCTGTCTCTCTCTCACTCTCGCCTGTCTCTCTCTCTCTCTCACTCTCGCCTGTCTCTCTCTCTCTCACTCTCGCCTGTCTCTCTCTCTCTCTCACTCTCGCCTGTCTCTCTCTCTCTCACTCTCGCCTGTCTCTCTCTCTCACTCTCGCCTGTCTCTCTCTCTCTCTCTCACTCTCGCCTGTCTCTCTCTCTCTCTCTCACTCTCGCCTGTCTCTCTCTCTCTCTCTCACTCTCGCCTGTCTCTCTCTCTCACTCTCGCCTGTCTCTCTCTCTCACTCTCGCCTGTCTCTCTCTCTCACTCTCGCCTGTCTCTCTCTCTCACTCTCGCCTGTCTCTCTCTCTCACTCTCGCCTGTCTCTCTCACTCTCGCCTGTCTCTCTCTCTCACTCTCGCCTGTCTCTCTCTCTCACTCTCGCCTGTCTCTCTCTCTCACTCTCGCCTGTCTCTCACTCTCACTCTCGCCTGTCTCTCTCTCTCTCTCTCACGCCTGTCTCACTCTCTCACTCCCGCCTGTCTCTCTCTCTCTCACATTCTCCTGTCTCACTCTCTCACACTCTCGCCTGTCTCACTCTCTCACACTCTCGCCTGTCTCACTCTCTCACACTCTCGCCTGTCTCACTCTCACTCTCGCCTGTCTCTCACTCTCGCCTGTCTCTCACTCTCGCCTGTCTCTCACTCTCGCCTGTCTCTCTCTCTCGCCTGTCTCTCTCTCTCTCGCCTGTCTCTCTCTCTCTCGCCTGTCTCTCTCTCTCTCGCCTGTCTCTCTCTCTCTCGCCTGTCTCTCTCACTCTCGCCTGTCTCTCTCTCTCACTCCCGCCTGTCTCTCTCACTCCCGCCTGTCTCTCTCACTCCCGCCTGTCTCTCTCACTCTCGCCTGTCTCTCTCTCTCTCTCTCTCTCTCACTCTCGCCTGTCTCTCTCTCTCTCTCTCTCACTCTCGCCTGTCTCTCTCTCTCTCTCACTCTCGCCTGTCTCTCTCTCTCTCTCACTCTCGCCTGTCTCTCTCTCTCTCTCTCACTCTCGCCTGTCTCTCTCTCTCTCTCACTCTCGCCTGTCTCTCTCTCTCACTCTCGCCTGTCTCTCTCTCTCACTCTCGCCTGTCTCTCTCTCTCACTCTCGCCTGTCTCTCTCTCTCACTCTCGCCTGTCTCTCTCTCTCTCTTTTCTCTCGCCTGTCTCTCTCTCTCTCTCACTCTCGCCTGTCTCTCTCTCTCACTCCCGCCTGTCTCTCTCTCTCTCACTCTCGCCTGTCTCTCTTCTCACACTCTCGCCTGTCTCACTCTCTCACACTCTCGCCTGTCTCACTCTCTCACACTCTCGCCTGTCTCACTCTCTCACACTCTCGCCTGTCTCACTCTCTCACACTCTCGCCTGTCTTACTCTCTCACACTCTCGCCTGTCTTACTCTCTCACACTCTCGCCTGTCTCACTCTCTCACACTCTCGCCTGTCTCACTCTCTCTCACTCTCGCCTGTCTCTCACTCTCGCCTGTCTCTCTCTCTCTCGCCTGTCTCTCTCTCTCTCGCCTGTCTCTCTCTCTCACTCCCGCCTGTCTCTCTCACTCCCGCCTGTCTCTCTCACTCTCGCCTGTCTCTCTCTCTCACTCCCGCCTGTCTCTCTCACTCCCGCCTGTCTCTCTCACTCCCGCCTGTCTCTCTCACTCCCGCCTGTCTCTCTCACTCCCGCCTGTCTCTCTCACTCTCGCCTGTCTCTCTCTCTCTCTCTCTCACTCTCGCCTGTCTCTCTCTCTCTCTCTCTCTCACTCTCGCCTGTCTCTCTCTCTCTCTCTCTCTCTCTCACTCTCGCCTGTCTCTCTCTCTCTCTCTCTCACTCTCGCCTGTCTCTCTCTCTCTCTCTCTCACTCTCGCCTGTCTCTCTCTCTCTCACTCTCGCCTGTCTCTCTCGCTCTCTCACTCTCGCCTGTCTCTCTCTCTCTCTCACTCTCGCCTGTCTCTCTCTCTCTCTCACTCTCGCCTGTCTCTCTCTCTCACTCTCGCCTGTCTCTCTCTCTCACTCTCGCCTGTCTCTCTCTCTCACTCTCGCCTGTCTCTCTCTCTCACTCTCGCCTGTCTCTCTCTCTCACTCTCGCCTGTCTCTCTCTCTCTTCTCTCGCCTGTCTCTCTCTCTCTCTCTCTAGCCTGTCTCTCTCTCTCACTCCCGCCTGTCTCTCTCTCTCTCACTCTCGCCTGTCTCTCTTCTCACACTCTCGCCTGTCTCACTCTCTCACACTCTCGCCTGTCTCACTCTCTCACACTCTCGCCTGTCTCACTCTCTCACACTCTCGCCTGTCTCACTCTCTCACACTCTCGCCTGTCTCACTCTCTCACACTCTCGCCTGTCTCACTCTCTCACACTCTCGCCTGTCTCACTCTCTCTCACTCTCGCCTGTGTCTCACTCTCGCCTGTCTCTCACTCTCGCCTGTCTCTCACTCTCGCCTGTCTCTCTCTCTCGCCTCTCCCTCTCTCGCCTCTCCCTCTCTCGCCTCTCCCTCTCTCGCCTCTCCCTCTCTCTCGCCTCTCCCTCTCTCTCGCCTCTCCCTCTCTCTCGCCTCCCCCTCTCTCTCGCCTCTCCCCCTCTCTCTCGCCTCTCCCCCTCTCTCTCGCCTCTCCCCCTCTCTCTCGCCTCTCCCCCTCTCTCTCGCCTCTCCCCCTCTCTCTCGCCTCTCCCCCTCTCTCTCGCCTCTCCCCCTCTCTGTCTCTCTCTCTCTCTCTCTCTCTCTCGCCCGTCTCTCTCTCTCTCTCGCCCGTCTCTCTCTCTCTCTCGCCCGTCTCTCTCTCTCTCTCTCTCGCCCGTCTCTCTCTCTCTCTCACTCTTGTCTGTCTCTCTATCTCTCTCTCACTCTTGTCTGTCTCTCTCTCTCTCTCTCTCACTCTTGTCTGTCTCTCTATCTCTCTCTCACTCCTGTCTGTCTCTCTCTCTCTCTCTCTCTCGCCTGTCTCTCTGTCTCTCTCTCTCTCTCTCATTCACTTGCGCCTGTCTCTCTGTCTCGCTCTCTCACTCTTGCCTGTCTCTCTCTCTCTCTCTCACTCTCGCCTGTCTCTCTCTCTCTCACTCTCGCCTGTCTCTCTCTCTCTCACTCTCGCCCGTCTCGCTCTCTCTCTCACTCTCGCCCGTCTCTCTCTCTCTCTCACTCTCGCCCGTCTCTCTCTCTCTCTCACTCTCGCCCGTCTCTCTCTCTCTCTCACTCTCGCCCGTCTCTCTCTCTCTCACTCTCGCCTGTCTCTCTCTCTCACTCACTCTCGCCTGTCTCTCTCTTTCTCATTCCTTCTATCTCTTTGTCTCTCCTTTTTCTTTCTCTCCTGAATATTTAATCTCGCCTGACTCTCTCTCGCCTGTTTCTCTCTCTCTCTCACTCTCGCCTGTCTCTCTCTCTCACTCTCGCCTGAATCTCTCTCTCTCACTCTCGCCTGTCTCTCTCTCTCTCTCACTCTCGCCTGTCTCTCTGTCTCTCTCTCTCATTCACTCTCGCCTGTCTCTCTCTCTCTCACTCTCGCCTGTCTCTCTCTCTCTCTCACTCTCGCCTGTCTCTTTCTCTCTCACTCTCGCCTGTCTCTCTCTCTCTCACTCTCGCCTGTCTCTCTCTCTCACTCTCGCCTGTCTCTCTCTCTCTCTCTCTCTCTCGCCTGTCTCTCTCTCTCTCTCTCTCGCCTGTCTCTCTCTCTCTCTCTCACTCTCGCCTGTCTCTCTCTCTCTCACTCTCGCCTGTCTCTCTCTCTCTCACTCTCGCCTGTCTCTCTGTCTCTCACTCTCACCTGTCTCTCTCTGTCTCTCTCTCTCTCTCTCTCTCTCGCCTGTCTCTCTCTCTCTCTCTCGCCTGTCTCTCTCTCTCTCTCTCTCACTCTCGCCTGTCTCTCTCTCTCTCTCTCTCACTCTCGCCTGTCTCTCTCTCTCTCTCTCACTCTCGCCTGTCTCTCTCTCTCTCTCACTCTCGCCTGTCTCTCTCTCTCTCTCACTCTCGCCTGTCTCTCTCTCTCTCTCACTCTCGCCTGTCTCTCTCTCTCTCACTCTCGCCTGTCTCTCTCTCACTCTCGCCTGTCTCTCTCTCTCACTCTCGCCTGTCTCTCTCTCTCTCTCTCACTCCCGCCTGTCTCTCTCTCTCACTCCCGCCTGTCTCTCTCTCACTCCCGCCTGTCTCTCTCTCTCACTCCCGCCTGTCTCTCTCTCTCACTCTCGCCTGTCTCACTCTCTCTCTCTCGCCTCTCCCTCTCTCGCCTCTCCCTCTCTCGCCTCTCCCTCTCTCGCCTCTCCCTCTCTCTCGCCTCTCTCTCTCTCTCTCTCACTCTCGCCAGTCTCTCTCTCACTCACCCTCGCCTGTCTCTCTCACTCACCCTCGCCTGTCTCTCTCTCTCTCTCTCACTCTCACCTGTCTCTCTCTCTCTCTCTCACTCTCGCCTGTCGTTCTCTCTCTCTCTCTCACTGGCCTGTCTCTCTCTCTCTCTCTCACTCTCGCCTGTCTCTCTCTCTCTCCTGTCTCTCTCTCTCTCTCTCTCCTGTCTCTCTCTCTCTCTCTCCTGTCTCTCTCTCCTGTCTCTCTCTCCTGTCTCTCTCTCCTGTCTCTCTCTCCTGTCTCTCTCTCCTGTCTCTCTGTCTCGCCTCTCTCTCTCTCTCGCCTCTCTCTCTCTCGCCTCTCTCTCTCTCTCTCGCCTCTCTCTCTCTCTCTCGCCTCTCTCTCTCTCGCCTCTGTCTGTCTCGCCTCTCTCTGTCTGTCTCGCCTCTCTCTGTCTGTCTCGCCTCTCTCCGTCTGTCTCGCCTCTCTCCGTCTGTCTCGCCTCTCTCTCGCCCTCGCTTGTCCCTCTCTCGCCCTCGCTTGTCCCTCTCTCTCTCTCTCTCGCTCTCGCCTGTCTCTCTCTCTCTCTCACTCTCGCCTGTCTCTCTCTCACTCTCGCCTGTCTCTCTCTCTCTCTCTCTCACTCCCGCCTGTCTCTCTCTCTCACTCCCGCCTGTCTCTCTCTCTCACTCCCGCCTGTCTCTCTCTCTCACTCTCGCCTGTCTCTCTCTCTCTCTGTCACTCTCGCCTGTCTCTCTCTCTCTCACTCTCGCCTGTCTCTCTCTCTCTCTCACTCTCGCCTGTCTCTCTCTCTCTCACTCTCGCCTGTCTCTCTCTCTCTCACTCTCGCCTGTCTCTCTCTCTCTCTCTCTCTCTCACTCTCGCCTGTCTCTCTCTCTCTCTCTCTCACTCTCGCCTGTCTCTCTCTCTCTCTCTCTCACTCTCGCCTGTCTCTCTCTCTCTCTCTCACTCTCACCTGTCTCTCTCTCTCTCTCACTCTCGCCTGTCTCTCTCTCTCTCTCACTCTCGCCTGTCTCTCTCTCTCTCTCACTCTCGCCTGTCTCTCTCTCACTCTCACCTGTCTCTCTCTCTCACTCCCGCCTGTCTCTCTCTCTCACTCCCGCCTGTCTCTCTCTCGCCTCTCCCTCTCTCGCCTCTCCCTCTCTCGCCTCTCCCTCTCTCGCCTCTCCCTCTCTCGCCTCTCCCTCTCTCTCGCCTCTCTCTCTCTCTCTCTCTCACTCTCGCCAGTCTCTCTCTCACTCACCCTCGCCTGTCTCTCTCACTCACCCTCGCCTGTCTCTCTCTCTCTCTCTCACTCTCGCCTGTCTCTCTCTCTCTCTCTCTCTCTCTCTCTCTCTCTCACTGGCCTGTCTCTCTCTCTCTCTCTCTCTCACTCTCGCCTGTCTCTCTCTCTCTCTCCTGTCTCTCTCTCTCTCCTGTCTCTCTCTCTCTCTCTCTCCTGTCTCTCTCTCCTGTCTCTCTCTCCTGTCTCTCTCTCCTGTCTCTCTGTCTCGCCTCTCTCTCTCTCTCGCCTCTCTCTCTCTCTCGCCTCTCTCTCTCTCTCGCCTCTCTCTCTCTCTCACGCCTCTCTCTCTCTCTCTCTCTCGCCTCTCTCTCTCTCTCTCGCCTCTCTCTCTCTCTCTCGCCTCTCTCTCTCTCTCGCCTCTCTCTCTCTCTCTCGCCTCTCTCTCTCTCGCCTCTCTCTCTCTCGCCTCTGTCTGTCTCGCCTCTCTCTGTCTGTCTCGCCTCTCTCTGTCTGTCTCGCCTCTCTCTGTCTGTCTCGCCTCTCTCCGTCTGTCTCGCCTCTCTCTCGCCTCTCTCCCTCTCTCGCCCTCGCTTGTCCCTCTCTCTCTCTCTCTCTCGCTCTCGCCTGTCTCTCTCTCTCTCTCTCTCACCCTCACGCCTCTCTCTCTATCTCTCTCACTCACCCTCGCCTGTCTCTCTCTCTCTCTCTCGCTCTCACCCTCACCTCTCTCTCTCTCGCTCTCACCCTCGCCTGTCTCTCTCTCTCGCTCTCACCCTCGCCTGTCTCTCTCTCTCGCTCTCACCCTCGCCTGTCTCTCTCTCGCTCTCACCCTCGCCTGTCTCTCTCTCGCTCTCACCCTCGCCTGTCTCTGTCTCTCTCTCTCTCTCTCGCCTGTCTCTGTCTCTCTCTCTCTCTCTCGCCTGTCTCCCTCTCTCTCTCCCTCACTCTCGCCTGTCTCACTCCCTCACTCTCGCCTGTCTCACTCCCTCACTCCCGCCAGTCTCACTCCCGCCAGTCTGTCTCTCTCACTCCCGCCTGTCTCTCACTCTCACTCTCACCGGTCTCTCTCTCTCACCTGTCTCTCTCACTCTCTCTCTCTCTCTCACCTGTCTCTCTCACTCTCTCCCTCTCTCACCTGTCTTTCTCTTTCTCACTCTCGCCTGTCTCTCTCTCCCTCACGCCTGTCTGTTTTCTTCCCCATCTCATGCCCGCCTTCCCCCCACGTCCGCCTCCCGCCACTCTCCCGCGCCCGCCCCCGCTCTACAGGCACCTCTCCCGCTCTCCTTCTCATGCGCCCGCTGCCCCCCCACTCTCACCCCCATCCCCTCCCATCTCTCCCTCTCCCCTGCACACCCTGTCTCTCTCTGCTGCGTCCCCCCCGCGCTTCTAACCCCTCTCTCCCCCCTCCCCTTCCCATTTTTATCCCCTCCTAATACCCCTCCCCTTCTTAATACTACTCTCCCTCCTAATATCCCTCGCCCTCTCCATCACTCCCACAGTTTCTCCCTTTCTCCCTCCATCTCCCACTCCTACTCTCTCTCCCTGCACCCCTTCTCTCTTGTCTTTTTCTGCCACACTGCCCCGCTCTCTCTCTCACCCCCTTTACTTTCTTTCTCCAGTCTCCCTCTCTCCCTCTCTCCCTCTCTCCCTCTCTCCCTCTCTCCCTCTCTCCCTCTCTCCCTCTCTCCCTCTCTCCCACCTCCCTCTTTCTCTCTCTTCAACCCCCTCTCTCCCCTCACTATTGTGGAAGGTTTCAGGATATTTGCTGAAGGTGTTTGTCGCAGGTTTTGATGGTTTTCCCCTTTTGTGGACAAGGCAAAGTTTGAGTGTGACTGACAAGAATGCAGTATTGGTATGAGTGAGAATCTGATTATATAGTTGAAGGTTAATGTTTGGAATAGACTGCCCAGTTACGGCATACTGTCGAAACAGTCGCCTTCCATCAGTTAAACTGACATGGGAATGTGGCTTTCGGATGTCCTGGAGGGGATAATGCAAACTGAGTCAAATAGCCTCTTTTACCCTCTATATATCCTTCAAAGCTGAAAAATATTACAAATACTTTGATCATGAGAGGAAATGGTTCATGTTGTGTCAAGTGACCCTTCTTCAAAATTCTTCAACCTTGTTACTGCCCTGTTCCCTGACCTATAGAGTTGCAAAGCTTAGTTTTGTCGTGCCTTTTTAGAAGCAATGATCTAGATTATCAATGCTTTATTCCATCTTTGAACAAATAATTTAGAGACTAGGTTTTTGTATTCCAGAAAAGCTTTATCAATCCTCAGCACTTTAAATCAACTACTTTCTCTTTGGAGAGGTTGAGGTCTTTCGGAAGACACCAGGCAAGTGTTCCCTTGACCATAGGGTGCAAAGAATGGTCATAGTGAGGATCCTCTCTGATAAATTGAATCTAAAAGTGAAGGGGGGAGGGAAATAATTAACATTATCATTAGAATCTAGGAGGGGAGTTGGGCAATACAAAACAAGGTATAGCTCAGTACAGGCCCTTTGGCCCACAATGTTGTACTGACCCTTTAATCTCCTCGAAATTCAATCTCACCCTTCACTCTATTTTCCCTTCATCCGTGCACCTATCTAACAGTCTCTTAAATGTCCCCAATGTCTCTGCCTCTACCACCAGCCCTGGCAGTGTGTCCTACACACTCACCACTCTGTGTAGTATAAAGAAAGTGCCTCTGATATACATGGTGTACTTTCCTCCATAAGTTATGCCCCCTTATATTAGCCCTTTTCTGTTAGGGGGAAAAAAATCTCTGAATATTCATTCGATCTATACTGTTAAGTTATCTCTTATTTACAAGAATGTTGCTGGGTCTGGAGGACCTGAGTTATAAGGAAACATTGAATAGGTTAGGACTTTTCCTTGGAACTTGAAGATTGAGGGATTTGATAGAGATATGCAAAATTATGAGGGATATAGGTAGGGTAAATGCAAGCAGGCTTTTTCCACTGGGTTAGAGTACAACTAGAGGCCTTGGGTTAAAGGTGAAAAGTGAAACATTTAAGGGAAAAATGAAGGCAAGCTTCTTCAGTCGGAGGACTGTGAGAGTGTGGAACGAGCTGCCAGTGCAATTGGTGCATTCAAGCTTGATTTCAATGTTTGAGAAGCTTGGATAGGCACGTAGATGGTAGAGGGTATGGAAGGCTATGGACCCTGTGCAGGACAATGGTTCAGAACAGACTGAATGGACTGAAGGGCCTGTTTCTGTGACTCTATGACTCGTCCTCCTCTCCAAAGAGAAAAATTCTTTCTCACTCAATCTTTCTTACTTAGACATGCAGCATCCTGGTAAATCTCCTCCGCCCTCTCTCTAAAGCTTCCGTGTCCTATATTGTGGAGACCAGAACTGAGTACAATACTCCAGGTGTGGTCTAAGCAGAGTTTTATAGAGCTGTAACATTACTTTGTGGCTCTGGAGCTCAGTCTCCTGATTAATGAAGGCCAACACACCATATGCCTTCTTAACCACCCCATCTCATTTTTTTTTCCCTCTGTACTATCCCAGGCACTCCACTAAAGAAGCAAGGCTGTGGCTGCGTAGACACTTGGAGTTTTGTCTACCAAGCTGCTAGTCTTTGGAGCTAATGTAAATAGAATGAAATTGATCATGAGCTCAGGTCATCCATGGGAGGCAGAGCTTGCCCGAGGGGCTGTATTTCATTCTGTGACACCCACAATTCTCCAGCTGGTACCTGATCGATGTAGATGGCAAACTTGTATGTCTTAGAAACTTGTCAAATAATTTTGTTGTTTTGCAAGTTTATTCTTGCCCTCCAGGCTAAGTGTGTGTACGCAGTTGTGCTGGGCACATCTGCCAGTAGACGTGACAAAGTTAATAACTTGGTGAGAAGGTATTTTCAAGCTTTTAACAAAGTGAGCTGCTGATGCTGGAATTTAGAGAAATAGGAAGAAAACACGAGCTGCTGGAAGAACTGAAGTGGGTCAGGCGGCTGAAACCCTGCGTCAGGTACTGAATGGGAGATCACCAGTGCAGAGGAGGGGGTTGAGGCAGAAGCCACTAAGTGGATTCAGGTGAGAAGGGGTTAATGATCAGGTGACCAGTACAGACTTTTCGGCCCACAATGTTGTGCTGACCATTTAATCTACTGTAAGATCTATTTAACCCTTCCCTCCCACATAGCCCTCCATTTTTCTTTCATTCATGTACCCTTCTAAGAGGGTCTTAAATGTCCTTAACATATCTGCCTTTACCACCCATGACGGTGTGTTCCACACATACCCTGCGGAAATTTAAAAAAGGCCTACCTTTGACATCCCACCTCTGTATTTTCCTCCATTCACCTTAAACTTTGCCCCATTTTAATAGCCATTTCCATCCTGTGAAGAGGTCTTTGGCTGTCCACTCGATCTATGCCTTTTATCTTGTACACCTCTATGAAGCCTGCTTCTTCACTCCAAAGGTAGAAGCCCTAGCTTGCTCACCCTATCCTAAAAAGACATCCTCTCTAATCCTAGTACATCTCCACAGGGAGAGTGGCCTAGGCAGTGAGGGGAAGCCGGTGAGTGAAAATAGTTAAGGGAGGGATGCTGAACAGATGGGAACAGTAGGGGAGGGGACCGAGTGTGGATGAATTGGCAGATGGGTGAGAGAAGAGAATCTGTGAAACACGCTGGGGAGAGGGGAAGGACTTTGAAAGGAAGGGGTGCGCGAGAAGACCGAGATGAATCATCAATAGAGAAAGGGATAGTGATTGTAATCGGAGGTTCAAGGCTGCTACATCAGTAGTGCATCTTTTCTTTCCCTAGTTCCATAATGATGAGGTGTTAGGCTGAAAGGGTGTAAGTGAGTGGCTGATGCATTGAGCTGGTAAGCTAAAATGTTGAAATTAGAAAACTATGGGTCTCTTGTGAGCAAATGTCTGTGATTGCCTTCACCACAAAAACTGTGGAGGGAGGGGGTGGAGTTTTGTGATGTGCAAAGAGAAAATTTTCTTTTCTGGTGATTCACTCCCAAAGCTGTAGAACTGAATGCTTTTGGGATATTTGTAATCCCACAGATATGAATTTGAGATTTTCTCCCTCATGAGCACAGTGGACATTTTCCCCTTTCCTCCTCTAACATGACTACAGTCTTCTGGGCATAGAGTTCATTTCTGGGATTAGAACATGGAACAGGACAGTTCAGTACAAACCATTCAGCCCACAATGTTGTGCTGACCTTTTAACCTACTCCAAGGTCAATCTAATCCTTTCCTCCCACATAACCCTCTATTTATCTTTCATCCATGTGCCTATCTAAGTGTCTTCTAAATGTCCCTAATGTATCTGCCTGTACACCACTGCCAACAGTACATTCCGAGCATCTACCACTCTGCATAGACAAGAAACTTCAACATTCCCTCTACGATGCCCTCCCATATTAGCCAAGCCACTCTGAGTGTGCTTTTTATCATCTTGCTTACTTCTATTATTGTCTCTCATCCTCTCCCCCCCCCCGAGAAAAGCCCTCACTAGATCAACCTTTCCTTTTGACATATGCTCTCTAAAACAGAGAGCATCCCGCTAAATCTGAAGCTTTCCCATCCTTCCTATAATGAGGCAATCAGAACTACTCGTAGTGTGGTCCAGCCCGAGTTTTATAGAGCTGCAATATTACCGCACAGCTTGAACTCAATCCCCTGACTATTGAAGGCTAACATAACAGATGCCTTCTTAATCACCCTATCAACTTTTCTGCAACTTTGAGGGATCCAAGGATGTGAATCCCAAGATCGCCCTGTCCCTCCACACTGATAAGGATCCTGCCATTAACACTTACTCTCCATTCAATTGAACCTTCCAAAGTGTTTCACTTTGCACTTCTCCAAATTGAACTGCAGCTGCCACCTCTCAGCCCACCTACGGTTTCCCTTATTGTGGCAGTGTGGAGTTGACAGACAGTTGGGAGGAGATGTTTATTTGTGTGAAAGCATTTATGATCTGTAGTTCTGTTGCTTTTTGCTCTGTAATTCAATTTGGGTGATATTTTAAACACCAGTTTTGGGATGTTTTTTCTAAGGAGTTTAAAAAGAAAGCCACCATTTCAGTTTTTAAATACTTTTTATTAGCAGTCAAGTCATGGGTGAAGTCTTGGCCAGATATTTAAGTGCTGTCCTCATAACTAAGGGATGTGTGGATGGACTGCCTGTTATGTCACTGGTGTCTAAGGCAACAATGAAGGCCCTCCATCTCTGGCAGTGTTCAGGGCTTCCATCATATCAGTAGCTTCTTCTTGATTTTCACTGTCAGTCATGCAAGTCCCAAGTGGAGACTTAGGAATAATGTCACACTCAGATGTAGAATGATTCTTCATTGCTGTTTCTGTAACAATTTCATTTTAAGTCAAGGTTGTTAACCCTGAGCTGAACCCCTGAATCTGGAGGACTGGTGGACCACTCTTGGTCTGGCCTCGCCTCTAACCTTTGACCTTTTGACATGGGTGACCTTACCAAGAGCCAAAGTATGAAGCCCTGACTCCAGCCAACATAGCCCTCCGAGGTCAATGAGGCACGCAAACCTCCAAACCTGATGACAAGGTTGTGGTCCTCTTCCACTGTACTACTGCTCAAAACGTCTCACGTCTGCCATAATAAACCTGATTCTGACATAGAACATGTAGCAGTACTGCAGAGTACACAGACAGCCTAGATAAGACCATAACCCATAGAAGTGGAAATAGGCCATTTGGCCCATCGAGTCTTCTGCCATTCCATCATGGCTGATTTATTATCAACACACATCAAAGTTGCTGGTGTACACAGCAGGCCAGGCAGCATCTATAGGAAGAGGTACAGTCGACATTTCGGGCCGAGACACTTCGTCAGGACCAACTGAAGGAAGAGCTAGTAAGAGACTTACTAACTTTGATGTGTGTTACTTGAATTTCCAGCATCTGCAGAATTCCTCGTGTTTGTGATTTATTATCATTCTCAACCCCATCCTCCAGCCTTCTCCCTGTAAAAAAAAAGTGCCATAAAAATGATTTATGAAGTCACCATGTAGCACTGCACTAAACCTACTCCACGGTCGAATCTAACCCTTCCCACCTACACAGCCCATAACCCTCTTTTTTTCTTTGCATCCGTGTGCCTAGCTAAGAGTATTCTAAATGTTCCTATTGCGTCAGCTTCTATCAGCACCCCCAGCAGTGTGTTCCAAACTGTGGTGATGGCTCTTCTGCCAGATCATTAACATAATATACAGGGATAAAATAGTCTGTTGCACAGGAGAAGTAGTTTTCTTATGGAGTGGAATATTTTAAATTCAGCCTTGTGAATCAACCAGTTGTTGATGGGTTTAATTGAAATACACCACCCTTTTGGGGAGGAGGGTGAAAAATCAGTGGTTGCAAACTTTGGTTTTTAGCAACTGAAGGGATTTGTTCTTGTAAATCAATGGGAGTCATTGTCAAGAAATTTGTTTTACTATTTAATTTCTTTCCACTTCAGTTCATCTAACTTATTGCTCCATGTTTTAATATTTTCACCCCTTCTCTCCCTCCCCTCAAAAACACACACCCAATACTTGGGCAATTGATCTTGAAGGAGATAAGCTTGTTATCAACAAGACCCAAAGTGCAATACAGTTGCTGGGGTGTTCAGCCGTCTCTGCCTCACATGTCTCCGTACTCCTGGTAGCTGTTTGTGTGCTTGTAAGTGATGCTGGTACTTGTGAAGCTGGATATTTAAGATTTTCTGCATGTATATGTGTTCATCACTGTGAACCTATTAGGGAGCTTAGCTCTGAGGTCACAGAAAGTGCTGCCTTCGCTGAATACCAGCATTTTTCAGAGAGAGCTAAAGGCCTTGTGTGGACAGATTGGACTGCAGGTGGGCTGGCAAGGTCACATTAAGTTCAAAAATGCCGAGCTGGTGATACATTTTGTGAATTTCTGAAGTCAGCGGTTATAGTACTCAAAGCTTGCTGCTGCACATTGACTGTTTGGCAAGTATATTCATTTATCCTCAGTTTTGAGATATCTCAGTAGCTACTAAAGATGATGTACAAGGAGCATATTTATCTTCAGCTACTTGAATTTTAAAGGGCAACGCACGCAAGATGCTGGAGGAACTCAGTGGGTCAGGCAGCATCTATGGAAATGATGAGTCAACTTTTCAGACCAAGAGTCCTGATGAAGGCACATGACTCGAAACATCGACTTTCATTGCTTTCCATAGATGCTGCCTGACCTGCTGAGTTTCTCCAGCATTTTGCATGCCTTACGCTGGATTTCCAGCATCTGCCGAATCTAGTGTTTTAAACTTTAAAGTGCTTGCGGTTGCAAAATAATCTACTCCAATGTGTAATTAGATTTCCAGTTTCTTCTGTGAAAGGTTGCAGCCCTTCCTGAGGGCAACTAATGTTGCGGATGTAGGGATTACGCACTTTCCGTTCCTCGTGCTCATGTTGTGCAGGCTGCCTGCTGATATCGTTCCTTGCACGAGATTCCATGATGTGATGGGTAAAGTTGGATAACCATTGTTCCCCTGATATACAGTGCACAAGATATCCACCAGGAGTCTAGGTCACAATGAGAAGTTTAGCCAATTGAAAGATGACTGTACAAGACCATAAGACCTAGAAGCAGAATTAGGCCATTTAGTACATCGAGTCTGCTCCACCATTCCATCATGGCTGATTTGTTATCCTGCTCAATCCAATTCTCTTTCTTTCTCCTCATAATCTTTGACACACTGATTAATCGAGAATCTCTTCCTTAATAAATACTCCCAATGACTTGGCTTGCATAGCCATCTGCAGCAAAGAATTCCACAGATTCACCACCCACTGACTAAAGAAATTTTTCCACATCTTTTCCAAATTGATGCCCTCAATCCTGAGGCTGTGCCTTCTGTCCTAGAATCTCCCAGTGGGAAATATCCTCTCCACATCCACTATATCCAAACTTCAATATTCAATAGGTTTCAATGAGATCCCCACTCCTTTCTTCTAAACTGCAGCAAGTAATGGCCCAAAGCCATCAAACATTCCTCATCTGTTAACCCTTTTGTTCCTGGGATCCTCCATGTGAACCTCTCCAATGCCAGCACATCCTTACTTAGATAAGGGCTCCCAAAACTGCTCACAATACACCAAGTGCAGTCTGACAAATGCCTTAAAAAGCCTCAGCATTACATCCTTCCTTTCATATTCTAGTCCTCTCGAAATGAATGCTAACATTGCATTTGCCTTGCTTACCACTGATTCCACCTGCAAGTTGTTCTTTAGGGAGTCCTGCACGGGGGACTCCCAAGTCCCACTGTGCCTCTGATTTTTGAATTTTCTCCCCATTTACAAAATAGTCAATGCCTTTAATCTTTCTACTAAAGTGCATGACCATACACTTCTTTACGTTATATTCATCTGCCACATTTGCCCATTCCCCCATTCCAAGTCCTTCTGCAGACACCATGCTTCCTCAACACTGCCTGCCCTTCCACCTATCTTCGTATAGTTTGCAAACTTGGCCACAAAGGCATCAATTCCTTCTTCCAAATCATTCTCATACAATGTGAAAAGAAGCAGTCCCAACACTGTCCCCTGCAGCACACCGCTAGTCACTAGCAGCCAGCCAGAAAAGCCCCCCCTTATTCCCACTCTTTGCCTCCTGCCAGTCAGCTGATGTCCTATCCATTCTAGTACCTTTCCCCATAATACTATGGGCTCTTGTATTGTTAAGCAGCCTTATGTAGGGCAAATTGTCAAAGGACTTCTGAAAATCCAAATAAACACCCACTGACTTTCCTTTGTCTATCCTGCCTCAAAGAATCCTAACAGATTTGCCAAGCAAGATTTTCCTTTTATTAAAATAGGCCAAAGCATGGTTTTCTATGTGCTTCCAAGTAGCTCAAAACCACATCCTTAATAATGGACTCTAAAACCTTCCCAACCACTGAAATCAGATTAACTGGCCTACAACAGGAATTCTGCAGATGCTGGAAATTCAAGCAACACACATCAAAGTAGCCGGTGAACGCAGCAGGCCAGACAGCATCTGTAGGAAGAGGTGCAGTCGACGTCCTGAGGAAGGGTCTCGGCCTGAAATGTCGACTGCGCCTCTTCCTACAGATGCTGTCTGGCCTGCTGCGTTCACCAGCTACTTTAACTGGCCTACAATTTGCTTTATTTTGCCTCCCTCCCTTTGTGAAGAGTGGAGTGACATTTGCAATTTTTCGGTCCTCCAGAAACCATGCCAGAATCTATTGATTACTATTGCTTACACGATCGCTTCAGCTGTCTCTTTCCAAACCCAAGTATGTGGTCCATCTGGTCCAGGTGACTACATGATAAGAAGTTTATCCATTTCTTACCCAGCTTTCATAGAATGGATTGAATGAAGGTCATAGTTTTATTTTTGTTTTGCCGGTTTCCTTGAATTGTTTCATCAGGAACCAGCACAAAATATTTATTTTTAAATGTATTAACTATGGTTGTCCATGGACCTAACAATTTAAGGAAACTTGGGCTAAATTTACCAACAATAATGAAAATCTCTAGCAGTGTGGCTCTTTCCAGGTCACTTAAACTGAGGCAAAGTAAATAGACTCCAACTTGATCCTAAACATTCAAATCCATCAGTCACTTTGGATAAAAGAAAAGTTTGGGGGAAGGATGTGTAGGAATCTATTTGCCATTTGTAAGAGGTGAGTTCCAACAATTTTAATATTGCAGAGACCTTGTTTTGTCAATGCATTAGATCTCTTTAATCAGTCACTTTTAAATTTGACAACAATTAGAGAGAGTGTAGTAGTTGTTCCCTGTGCAGAACTGGTTATTTTTTCCAAGCTAGCGGACTGATCAACATCTCCACCCATTAACCCAACCACCACCACGACTTTATCATTTCCTGTCAGAGTCACATTATAGGCAGATACTCTTGTACCTAGCAACATTTTATGTACAATCAATGTATACAAGTTGATCGTGTCTGTTTATTTAGTGTGTTTTTATTTTAATGCACTTTGTTTTTTTTTGTATCTCAATGCTTACATTTAGTATTTTATAGTATATATTTCTGACTGAGCAACCTTGCCACAATAATTTCCTTCAGGATAAATAAAGTTTCATCTTATCTTATTGTATTCTTTGTTTATTGTTTTTTCTAATGCATCAAATCAGGTTTAATATCTTTGACATATGTTGTGAAATTTGTTGACTTTGCAGCAAGAATACAATACAATTCATGATAATAGGAAAACCCCATGAATTATGGTAAGTATATATATTAAATGGGTAAATTAAATAAGTAGTGCAAAAATGGGAGGGAAAAAAAGTAGTAAGGTAGTGTGCATGGGTTCAGTGTCCATTCAGAAATCAGATGGCAGGGGGGAAGAAGCTGTTCCTGAATCACTGACTATGTACCGGGTGTAACATCAGATCCAGTGTAACAGTCATTTTGTCTCCTCAAGAGTACTTAATGTGCTATTCCACACCCACATGTTGGAAGGTCAATCACCTGGCTGTACTTCTACTCCTCAAGTATAGGCAGAGACCGAAGACAGCAGCACCAAGGCGGCGTGGGCATTTACAGCACTGCTTTGAATTGGTGGACTGGACTGTATTCAGGGACTGAATGAGTACTTGGAATTGTTCCCTAGCTCTTGAAATAGCCCTCCGCAAGTTATACCTGGTTTTCTTGTACAGACCTGGGTTGCCAGACTTGCATGCTCAGCTCCAGCCCTCAGCAGGCTATGAACCTTCTGGTTCATCCCATTGATCATCTGAATCCTGTGCCAATCAGTTGGTGGGGATATTCAAAGATATTTTCAATCTCTCACTTCTACAGTCAAAAGTTCCCACCTGCTTCAAAAGGGCAACAATAATACCAGTGCCCAAAGAAGTGTAGTGTGAGCAGCCTTAACAACTATTGTCCAGTAGCACTCACATCTACAGTAATGAAGTGCTTTGAGAGATTGGTTATGACTAGAATCAGCTCCTTTCTGAGCAAGGACCTGGACCCACTGCAATTTGCCTATCACCACAATAGGTTTATGGTGGATACGATCTCACTGGCTCAACACGCAGCCTTGGATCACCTGGACAACTCAAGTACCTATTTCAGGATGCTGTTTATTGACTACAGCTCAGAGTTTAACACCATTATTCCTACAGTCCTGATCAAAAAGCTACAGAACCTGGGCCTCTGTACCTCCCTCTGCAACTGGATCCTTGACTCCCTAACTGGAAGACCATAATCAGTGTGAATTGAAAATAACGTCTTCACCTCGATGACAATCAACACAAGCGCACCTCAGGGATTTGTGCTTAGTCCACTGTTCTACTCTCTCTCTATACCCACAGCTGTGTGCCGGGCATAGCTCAAATGTCATCCATAAATTTGCTAATGATACAGCCATTGTTGGCAGAATCTCTGATGGTGACAAGAGGGTGTACAGGAGCATGATATACCAGCTAGTTGAGTGGTGTCACAATAACAGCCTTGCACTCAACGTCAGTAAGACCAAAGAGCTGATTGTGGACTTTAGGAAGGGTGAGACATGGGAACACAAACCAGTCCTCAGAAGGATCAGAAGAGGAGAGAGTGAGCAATTTCAAGTTTCTGGGTGTCGAGATCTCAGAGGATGTAACCTGGTCCCAACATATCGAGCCAGCTACAAAGACAAGACAGTGGCTAAATTTCATTAGGAGTTTAAGGAGATTTGGTATGTCACCAAAAACACCTTCAAATTTCTACAGATGTACTGTGGAGGGCATTCTAACTGGTTGCATCACTGTCTGGTTGGTGGTGTCTATGGCATAGAATCGAAAGAAGCTGCAGAGTGTTGTAAAATTAATCAGCTCTATCATAGGCACTAGCCTCTGTAGTATCCAAGACTTCTTCAAGGAGCAGTGCCACAGAAAGGCAGTGTCCATCATTAAGGACGTCCACCACCCAGGACTTTTCCTCTTCTCATTGCTACTATCGAAGGAATTACAGGAACCTGAAGGCACATTTTTAGTGATTCAGAAACAGCTTCTTTCCCTCTGCCATCCGATTTTTGAATGGATGGTGAACCCATGAACACCTCACGTTTAAAAAAAAATTCCTGTTTTTGCACTACTTATGTAACTGTCAATCTCTCTATTATATACTGTAATTCACTGTTTTTCTCTATCATGTATAGCATTGTACTGCTGCCACTAAGCTAACAAATTTCATGACATGTGCTGGCGTTATTAAACCTGATTCTGACTCCTTTAAATTGTGTACTGAAGAATGACAATATTCTTCATTGAATCTTGAACATGATCATTCAACTTCTGCTTTGCATTGTTGAGTGAAATGGGACACCCGCATTCATATTGACTGACAAAGAAAGAAAGTACAATTGGGCTGGGCAAAGATTCACAATGTGAATCTTGAGGCTTGTGAAGACCCATTTTGTGTCATAGTTCTGCATTTTGCTGTCCCTTTGGCCACTCTTTATATAATATCTCCTTTTTAAAATGGAAGTGTTTCATTTGAATGTTTTGATTGTCAATGTACTATCCTTCATTGGTCTTCAGCTGACAGCCCAAATTTCCTTTTATTTCTCTCCTGTGACACTTACCCTGTTGTCTACTCAAAAGGTGGTTTTGTTTAAAGAACGAGCATAATTTATTGTTTTTAATTATTTTTCAGAAATGTATTTGGTGTCCCCAATCTAATTTTCCTTCTCAAGACTGGCAACTCATGCCCTGAGAAATGCTGCTGACAGCTTTTCTGGTACTAAAAGAGTTGTATGTTCTGTTCACAGTGGGATATCAGAGCCAAACCCAGATTTATCCTTTCCCGACGTGCACATTCCCAATAAAACTCACACTTCTCTTAAAAGGTCATTAGATAATGAAAGAAATCTTTTCTGTTCCAGTTGAGAACAGTTCTCTATTAACCTGTAGAGTCCAGGGTTTAAAGTGGGGTTGGTAAAATATTTGTTCTTTCACACCCTCACCAGTGTAAATTATTCCTCCTGTTAACCACACTCATTAAAAGTCTTGCAAGGAAAATTGGAAGAGAGGGCTGGAGTACTTTTCTCTAAATTGCAAAGCTTTTTGTGTCTTGAAATATACACAAATTTCTGAAGTAAAAACAATGGCAGGAATTCAGTGGGTCAGGGGGCAATTCTGGGAGGAGGAGGGAGGTGGCAATTGATTTTGAAATCTAAGGTTCTTTGCCAGAAATGGGAAGGAGATAAAACAGTTTGTATGAATTTGCAGGAATGTAGGAGGAATGCACAACGTAAAGGGAATAGATGATTGGATGAGGCCAGTGTTGCCTTGGGTACATGTTGAAAATGAGTTCATTGGTCGATGGTTCAATGGGAGCCCTTGAGGGAGAGAGTGTATGGTGTTTACTTCATGAAAACTGAACTGAGGTCAGTTCTAGAGAGAGCATAAAAGAATGTATGAGTTGTGCAATGTTAGGCCAGTGGATTGCATCCAGTAGGTTGGGGCTGGAGAGGGAAGAAGCTTAGATGGGTGATGCAGACTGTTACCTAAAGTTGTAGACCTCAATATTTCGCCTGGAAGTTAGGGTGCTGTTCCTGAAGACCTTGTTATTATAATTTCTAGATCTTGATGCTTTTGCGAACCAAAGGTTTTTCAGAAGTTAAGACAGAGGCACAAAATACACAGCTAAGCAATTTTATTAAATACTACAAGAACAAAGCCTGACCAAAGAAATGCAAAGAAAAAAAAAGTCGTAGTCGTTCTCGTACTCCCAACAGGAGATTAAAAGAATTTCAGTGATAACTATTAACCTATGAAACAGCCAGATTAAAGCAGAGTGACACCTGCATAGACTATTCCAGTAACTACTGTAATTGCTGGGAAAATTCACTGAAGTACATGTATATTGGTGATAACGATCAAAAATAGGAAAGTGAAACTACAAGGAAGGAATATGAAAAATAACAAATGTACACTCTAATTCAACATAAGGTAGGAGGTGACAGATGTATTGGAGTACGATGGAGGATTTAAATTGGCTGCTTCAATAGACTGAAATCACAGGGATACCAAATTTTCATTTGATTTCCCCAATGCAGAGTGGATCACATTGTGAGCACTGAATGCAATATGTGCTAGATTGAAAGAATCCACCGTACTGCATTCACTGCCCACTTAATCACTGTTTCATATGGAAGAGGATGTATGGGTCCCTGGATACGAGTGAGAGAGAAGCAGCGCTGTTGTGGGAAAATGCAATGGGGGAATGGTTGGCAGAGAGGAGAGTGAATCAGGGGATTGTCCGGGGAACAGTCCATTAGAAATGCAGAGCAGGGTGGGGAAGATAACTCATTGAAGGTGATGAGAATTGGAGAAGAAGAGATACGAGGGGAAAGAGGAAATGCTGCTTCCGTTCACCTAGGGGTGAGGAGATGCCACAATACGGGAAGGAGAAATTCTCCGTGGCACCTGTATGAAAAGTCACATCTGAGGAAATTGTGGAGGAACTGAGGGGATTGGATGGGGTCCTTGCAGGAGACAGGATGGGAAAAAGTAGAATTGAGATGGGTTGGGGAGACCACAAGCTTAAAGGATGTTTGTGGCTGGACTGCCTCTTGATGGAGGCAATGATTCAGAAGGAAAGAACTCAAAGTGAAAGTATCAGCAGGTTGGAAATTTTCACGTGCTGGTAGAATAGCTGACAAAATTGTTGAAGTAGAGAGCTGAAAAGAAATGAAGCAAAGACTTTCATAATAACCAGTAAAACAGGCCCACGAGTGTCCCAGCATCTGCAGATTTTTAATCTTCACTTGCCAATGTATTTCTAAGAATGGGCTTTTAATTTTGCCTTCTACATATTTCGACAATGAACATGTTTTAGTTTAGAGAGCATTGAAGCCCTCGTCTGCTGTCTCGGGCAAGACCTTAGGCTATGGTGAGGGCTGGCAGCAGTGGCACTGCGGCTGATATTTCTGGGTTCAAAGTAAATTTATTATCAGAGTACATGCATGTCACCACATACAGCCCAGAGATTCATTTTCCTGCTGTCATTCATAGTAGATAGATACAAAGAAGCACAATAGAGTCAATGAAAAACTCCACGAAGACAAACAACCAATGTGCCAAAGTAGACAAATGGCGCAAATACAAAACAAACTAACAAGTAAGTAATGTTGAGAACATGAGCTGTAGAATTCTTAAAGTAAATTGTGGAATCAGTTCAGAGTTGAGGTGAGTGAAGTTATTCACGCTGGTTCAGGAGCCTGACGGTTGAAGGGTAATAACTACTCCAGAGTGCTGTCTGTCTTCGACTGCAATGCCAACAAAAATGCATTAAAATGAAGGATGACTACGTGCTCCGAGCTGACTAATGGCTTGGCTAAAAGATCAAGAGAAACCTAAGCCAACCAGAAATGTTGTCAGTATTTTGTTTAATTGGCCGATGGAAGCTAGCCAACTTAAATCTGCTTGTATTGCCAAAGTCAATACTTCCCAATCCAATTAGCTACCAATGGGAGGGTCTCGAGGTTTGCCATCTGTGACCACCGCTGTTAGCTTTAGCCGTGTTCATGCATCTCTGTCATTCATGATGGTGTGATGTATTGCTTAACCTGGCAGAGGACAGCAAGAGCTTCCAATGTAATTTTCTGGTGAAGGTACGGTTCTTGCCCAGTATAGCTGGCTATTTGTAAAAGACTTGCATCTATTCCTTTGTCCTCCTGTTTTTTCATTGCCGGAAGGACAGAGCTGATTTACACAATCCTCATTGTACTTGGCAAGGAGTTGGTGAATGCTGCCTTAAGTTGCAATGTATGTTAAGATCAAAATCTTAAGACTTAACAGAGCTTTATTTGTCACAGGTATGTTGAAACGTCCAGTGAAATACGTCACTGATATCAACGATCAAACAGACGGAGGACGGGCTTGTTGCTACTCTCCTGTTGCTGACATAGCATGTCCATAACTTACTAACGCTAACCCTGCTATCTTTGGCATCCTCTGGGTGCTCCAGTTTCCTCCCATATTCTAAAGAACTATGTTTATGGTTAGTGAGGCGTGGGCAGGCTGTGTCAGCGTCTGAAGAGTGGTGATCTTGTGGGCGGCCTCTAGCACAATACTTGGACTGTTAGTAGTTGACACAAAATGACACATTTCACTGTATGCTCTGATGTTCCAATGTGCACGTGCCAAGTAAAACTAATCTCTATCTTTCTGAATGTCAGAGGAAATGGGGGCACCTGTAGGAAACCCACATGGTCTCAGGGAGAACTTACAAACAGCAGCAGCAGGAATTGAACCCTGAACATTGATCGCTGGCTCAGTGAAGCACCGTGCTATTTGTTTGTCTCCCATTCCTCCGGGCACCCAAGCATTAAAAAAAAATGCCACAAAACATCACAAGTGGTTCCCGGCCATCAAGGTCTGGGAATGAGGGTTGTGATACATCATCCAGAATTACCACTTGCAGGCTGATGGTAAATCTAAAGCCTGGAGATCACTGGTAGCCATGTACCTATGAAAGATTCTGGTGGGTGGGTAGAATGTAGACATATAAGTAAAAATACAAATTTCTCCCTCAGGTTCCCCTTAGATATTTCATCCGTCAGTCTTAACCCATGACCTCTAGTTTTAGTCCCACGCAGCCTCAGTGGAAGAAGCCTGCTTGCACTAACCTTATACCCCCAATAATTTTGTATACCTCTATCAAATCTCCCCGCAGGGATATGTGGTTATCTCAGTGATTACGTCCAGGAGAATGGTGACAGATGCAGAAGGGCAGGCCATTGAATATTAAGGGACACACATCAAAGTTGCTGGTGAAGGCAGCAGGCCAGGCAGCATCTCTAGGAAGAGGTGCAGTCGACGTTTCAGGCCGAGACCCTTCGTCAGGACTAACTCCCTTACTCACTCTTCCTTCAGTTAGTCCTGACGAAGGGTCTCGGCCTGAAACGTCGACTGCACCTCTTCCTAGAGATGCTGCCTGGCCTGCTGCGTTCACCAGCAACTTTTATGTGTGTTGCTTGAATTTCCAGCATCTGCAGAATTCCTGTTGTTTGAATATTAAGGGAATGGGCCCTATTGGACAGGCCTTGATACTTCAGGAACCTTGTTTCTTGGCTAGCATGAGTGTATCAGCCAGTTCAACAGTCCATAACATATTTTGTAATCAGTATAAACTTTGTCCAGATGTGAGGATGAACCCATTACCCTATTCTGCAGCTGCACCCTGTACTAAATGATACAAATATTATGATTCTCTGAGAATTGGATTACATCATTTTAGCTGCTACAGCACCGTGCTGTATCTATCTACTGTGCTATAAAGAAGCTTTTTGTTGCATTTTCAATCCTCAAGATAAATATCTCATGTTTAATATGCAAGAAAAATGACTTTGTAGCCATTTGACATATGGCTGATGTTTGCTTTGAACTTAACCACTCTAGTTTGAGCACATTTTTTTTTAGGAAGAACATTTCTAAATAAGAGTTAAAATGCATATTTGGGAATCCTGGCACAAGAATGTCCACTGAGTCACAGATCAACTTGTACCAAGCTTGTTAATGTTGTTAGCTCAACACAGCATGGTGGTTAGCACAATGCTTTACAGTACAGTGACCCAGGTTCAATTCCCACCACTGCCTGTAAGGAGTTTCTGCGTTCTCCCTATGACCGCGTGGGTTTCCTCCAGGTGCTCCTGTTTCCTCCCACAGTCCAAAGATATACCAATTGCTGGTTGCAAGTTGTCCTATGATTAGGTAAGAATTAAATTGGACGATTGCTGTGTGGTGTGGCCAGAAGGGCCTGTTTCATACTGTATCTCAGTAATACATAGAACTTAGACCAGTACAGCACAAGAACAGGCTCTTGAGCCTACAGTGTTGTGCCCAACCAATTAAATTAGTAATCAAATGGCTAACTAATCCCCTCTGCCTACATTGAGTCTATATCTTTCCATTTTCCTCACATTGATTTTTCTATCTTAAAAGTCCCTAATGTATCTGACTCCACCACCACTCCTGGCAGAACACGCCAGGCACCCACCACTCCGTGTACGTATAAAAAAAAACTTGCCTTCGATTTTTGTTTTTGAAATCACCCCTTCTTACCTTAAACATGTGCCCCCTGGTATTAGCATTTCAGCCCTGGGAAAACGATGCTGTATGCCTGCTCTGTGCCTCTTAAAATCTTACAGACCTCTATCAGGTATCTCCCCGGCCTCCATCTCTCTAGCGAAAGTAACCTGTTTATCCAGCCTCTCGTTATGGCACATGCCCTCTAATCCAGGCAACATCCTATTCAACCTCTTCTGCATCCTCTCCAAAGCCTTGACAATTCTTCCGATAATGGTGCGAACAGAAATTGTGAATATTTTTAGATCCAGAGCACTTGTGTAGGGGGTGTGTATTGTTTAATAGCAAAAGAAAAGATCGTCTAGTCTGCATCAGAGCCACAACAATGAGAGGGAGCGGTGAGTGTGTGGAACGCCCTGCCATGGGTGGTGATATTTAAGGACATTTAAGAAAGGTTGGCTATGTAGGAGGGAAGGATTAAATTGACTGTAGACTAGGTTAAAATGTCAGCACAACATCGTGGGCTGAAGGGCCTGTACTGTTCCATGTTCTATCTTCAGGGTTGATGACATTTTTACAGGCAAAGGTTATTTATGAAGATTTTGCTTTTGCTCAGACCCCACCCACTCTTATTGTTCCCATTGGTCAAGTTGTTTGCAATATTTGCTGTGCTAGTGATTTTAAAAAAAGAAAGGGTCTTTCTCTACTCGTCATAATTCAGAATATTTACTATTTAATGTTTAGCTTGGTACAAACATGATGATGAATCTGTTCAGTATTCTGGCATTTTGGCTGTTTGAAGATGTTCTGAAGCTTGAATTCTGTTTGGCGTGTGTCAATATTTGTCTTCCTTATATCAAAGTTACATCTTTATAGTGTCTTACACATTGTCTTGTAATTAGCTATCCAGTCAAGAATTAGTGCAAGACAAGCTGTCTCCTTGGAAATGCTGAATTTGGTAAGAGCCTGGAAAGCTAGTGATTAATTGAATTTGGGCCAAAACTATACTGCAAACCCTGAAAATAGACACCATCCTTAAATCCCTGTGGACAAAATGTCTATCTAACAATGGCTCGAGAGTATACATACAGACTTGTAAAAGTTGAGTTATTTCTAATTTGAGAGGGCAGGAATGGTCAAATAACAAGGCACAGAAGTGGGATGTTTAAACAGCATATTTGACCATTGAGCACATAATCTTTGGTACCTTTGAATGTTTGAGGGTGAAAGCTGAAATTCGTTTGTGATGCTGATCAACAGGGTTCTTGGAGCCAGTTTAACCAGTAACATCAAACAACTTTTGATGTTTACTGATTGAGTACAAGGATATTAAAATCTGAGAATCTTTGCCCTTAGGAATTATCATATGATGGGTTCAATAACATTGTTATATTCTGTGGTGATTTGCTAATTGTATAGAAGGCACTAGGTATACAATTGCATCATCAAATAAGATTTTCTGATATATGTCTACAGTACTTAAGTGAATGTGAGTAATTAACAACTCAGCATCTTGTAACCTAAAATCTGCTAGTTTGGTTGTAAATATCTGCTGCTAAAGAATTACTGGCATTTAAATGCTTGAGCCCCACCAACTTTTCATATCTCGTTGCCACTAGCTGTTTTGTTTGGGGTAATTTTATTTTGGAGACAAGAAGTGATGTTAAAATACTGAAAGTTTAAGTATTCATGCTTAAATGAATACTTTTCTCTTGAATGTTTGTATATTGTAGGTTCTGAAGAGTCCAGTTGGCCTCTAATTCAAATGCTGAGGAAACATTGGACTATATATAGTATACTTTCACTTGGGCGTTTGTTTCTCCCAAGCAGAGTCAGAATTGAACTGTGTAATTTTTTTTATTGGTGGGGGAGGGGTATTCATTTTGATGCTATCTTTATTTAGGGAAAAGTAGGAAATCTGGGCATAGTTTTCTCTCATATCTGCATCAGCATGGGAAGATGGATACATCACTATTTTCAGCCAGTTTGCATTTACGTCTTTCTAAATCAAGAGATACGCAGATGGTACATGACCTTCTGTATCTTTACCCAAGTTATTTATGGGGTGTTTACATTTTTGTTTGGAGTTACAGCGCAGTAACAGGCCTATGCTACTCAGTTACACCTGTGTGACCAATTACCCTACTAGCCTGTACGTCTTTGGAAAGTGGAGCTGCTGGAGGTAATCCACGTGGTCACGGGGAGAACGTACAGACACGGCACAAATTAAACCGGGTCACTGGCGCTGTAATAGTGTTACACTAACTGCTACTGCGCCCTCCCGATTTTCCATTGTTGAACTACTTTTAATTTTCTATTGCCAAAACTTCCATTGTCTCCATTGAAGTTTAAGTGATTATAAATCTTTATAAGGTGTCTGAAAATACAAGCTTTACCTCTTGATTTATTAATCCAAGACAGCAAGCTGGGATTTGATGGTCTTGCCAAAAAATTTTTTGCATTGCAGTTATTTACAGCCAGCACCTGAGATTGAGATGGCAAATACTGCAGATGCTCGAAAGTCATAACCGTCAACAGAAAATAGATTTTGATAAAGGGCCATTGACATGACACATTGCTGACTACAATTAGTATTGTTTGTTTTGTTAGCACATACAAGACTGACCATAACAAACCAATTTACCAATACAAGATTTATTGTAAATTGGTTTGTTACTGATGTATGGTGTGTCCCCTCGGTGACCACGTGGGTTTCCTCCATGTGCTTTGACTTCCCCTCACATTCTAAACAGAAGCTGTGTGGGTTAGGGTTAGTGAGTTTTGGACATGCCGTGTTGGCACTGGAAACGTTGTGATGCTTGCAGACTGCCCCCAGCACATCCTCGAACTGTGGTTATTGACGCAAATGACACATTTCTCTTATGTTTCAATGTAGCTGTATCAAGTAAAGCTAATCTTAGATCTTAATCTTAACCATACACATCATTTCATTGCATTTCATTACCTCTCAGCTTCTTTCTCAACTTCCTGTACCCCATCTCACCCACCTTCCCCCTCACCTGGTCTCACCCATCACCTGCCAGCCGTACTCCTCCACCCACCTTCCCTCCTCACCTGGTCTCTCGCATCACCTGCCAGCCATACTCCTCTACTTCACCCCAACCTCTTATTCTGGCTTCTGCCCCATTTTTTCCCCAGTCCTGATGAAGGCCTTTGGCCTGAAATGTCGACTGTTCATTCCTCCCTGTAGATGCTGAGGTCATCTGGCATTTTTTGTGTGTGTGTGTTGCATTTCATTCCAACGTTGAGTCGAGGTACAAGAGTTTGAAGTTATAGAATGAAGACTTTAAGGAGTACAACTATTAGAATAGAACCAATGAGTAGAACTGCAGGGAGCAGCTTGGAACCAGTTGTCGTCATGCTCCCGTGCTGCTTTAGGATCGTCTATTCTCTGAGTTCTTCATTATATTTGAGACTTAGCTCTGGAGTTTTCATGATGTTGGGGGTTGCTGATCTGTCATTTTCTGTATTACCCTAGCATGGAACCTGTCCTGCATTTGTTTACTGTGTATCAGGAGGAAGCCATGTGGCCTATTCATTCCATGCGAGGCAAATCCCATCAGTCCTATTCCTCCGTTTCAATTTCTTGCAGCTCTGTAACTTGTTCGCAGCTTGCTATTAATTCTTTGCTGACTTTGCCACTGAACCGCACAAAGGTGAAATTTCCAGTGGGTGATCAGCCTGCCAACATGTCGATGGCATGAGGAAAGGAGCAGAGCGCCTGGCAGAAGCCTCCATGATCGTGGGGAGGAGTGTAGCAATTCCAGGCAGTGCCTGGGGTCTGGATGGAATCCTGGAGCCACTCTGTTACAAACACCCAAGAGATTCTGAAAATCCAAAGCATCACACACAAAATACTGGAGGAATTCAGCAGGAAAGGGAACATCTATGGAGAGATGAAATTTTGTACTGAAACCCCAGATCAGGACTGGTAAGGGATTTTGGGTTTTTCCCTGAAATGTTGACAGTTTATTCGTTTCCATAGATGCTGCCTTACCTGCTGAGTTCCTCCAGCATTTTGCGTGAGACTCTGCTGTTGTGTGTTTTTCTTTAAAAATGTTTGCTGATTTGGTACACTTCTGAAAACCAAGAAGCATTTACCAAAAAACACACATCAAAGTTGCTGGTGGCCGAACTTTGATGTGTGTTGCTTGAATTTCCAGCATCTGCAGAATTCATGTTGTTAGCATTTCCCAAAAGGTGTTTTTCCAAAGTTGAATGTTATTTTTTCCATTTAAACCAATTTTACAATGAAATGTATTATTTCTGAACTGTTTACATAAATGATCAATGTCCCTTGGCCCTTTGTCGTGCTCCAGCAAATCCTTCTGTTCACAAACGGTATGCTTCTATTTACTTGGAGATATAGGCCCTTCCAGGCCCAACAAGTCCAGGCCACCCAATTATGCATGTGACCAACTAACCTACCAACCGGTACGTCTTTGAAATGTGGGCAGAGACTGGAGCAACTGGAGGAAACCCACACAGCCATGGGAAGAAGGTACAAACTCCTTACAGATGTTGGCAGACTTGAACCCAAGTTGCTGATGTTGCAATAGCATAAAGCCAACCACCTCATTACTGTGCTGTGTTAATCCTACATGCACCCATGTTCTCATTTCCCACTGCTGCAGATTCTACTACTTGGCTACACACTAGGGGCAATTTACACCAACCTGCCCACCCACACGTTTTTGGGATGTGGTAGGGTGCTGTAGAAAGCTTTTGGTGACATGGAAAACATACCAACTTCATGCAGACAGCACCCACGGTCAGGATGGAACCTGTGAGGCACTGGCTCAGCTCGCTTTACCACTGGGAACCCAGTCAAATTCTGAGTAGAGTGGGAAGAGCTGAAGATTAAAGGTGATCTTTATTTGTCACACGCATGTTGAAACGTGTTGTTTGCATCATCATTTTTGCAATGTACTGGGGGGGGGGGTGAGGGGTAGCCTGCAAGTGTTACTGAACTTCCGGAACCAACGTAGCATGACCACGCTTCACTAATCCTAACCTGTATGTCTTTACCATGGGGGCGGGGCGGGAAGAATCTGGAGAACCTGAAGGAAACCCATGTGATCATTGGGAGGACGTACAAACTCCTTAGAGAGCAGCAGAAAATGAACCCTGATCAATAATCCCAGGAGCTGTAAAGTGACTGTGCTAACCCCTGCACTACTGTGCTGCCCACAGATGTAGGCACCCTTTGTTATAGGAGGGGGGACTCAGCCAGTGCAGCCGTTGGGCACCATGGCAACATAGTGGCTAGCGCAATTCTATTACGGCTCGGGGCGTCAGAATTCAGAGTTCAATCCTAGCATCCTCTGTAAGGAGTCGGTGTACATCCCCCATCAGAGTTCAGAGTTCAGTCCTCTGTAAGGAGTCGGTGTACATCCCCCATCAGATTTCAGAGTTCAGTCCTCTGTAAGGAGTCAGTGTACATCCCCCCCATGGAATGTGCAGGTTTTCTCTGGGTCCTCCGGTTTCCTACCACAGTCTAAAGACGTACTGGGTAGGTGAAAATGTCGTTGTAAATTGGGGTTTTCGGGAGATTGCTGGACAGTGCCGGAAGGGCCTATTTCATGCTGTATCTCTAAATAATAAGGCTGATTACTAAATGGCCTGAAAATTAGTTAAGGGAAAATTGTCATCTCACCTCAATGCAAGTGTACAGAAAAATACTTGTATTGGGTGTTTACAACAAAATGATTAATAAACAAAAACTGATCAACTGCTCCAAATAGAAAACAATGGCCAAGACCTGAGAGCCTGCTTTTGAAGGAAACTATAGGGGGAATGTCAGATAGTGTTTTCATTTTAAAAACAGTGGTGGGTATGTGGAACATACAGAGGTGGTGGTAGAGGCAAATACATTAGAAATATTTAAGAGCCTTTTAGATAGTCAAATGGATGTAAGAAAAGTGGGTTGGAATGAAGTTAAAGGATTGGCACAACGTTGTGGGCTGTAGTACTGCGTTGTCCTGCTCTATGTACATATTTACAGTAGATAAGCTAATCATCAGAATGGGAAACGAGCTACCTCCTAGGCCAGTTCCTACCGATAACACCATTGCCTTGAGCAAGTCTCTCTGATCCAGCTCCTTTCCAGGTATGGAGATCCTCCTCTCCAGCACCTGGCTGCTTCCTGTAAAGAGCTGTACATCTAGTTTTGAGAAGGAATCAGTTAATAGTGCTGCCTGAATCAGTAACTGCAGCTTGTAGTGGATTCTGGTTAATTGGAACACATTGGAGACAGTCTCCTGCCCCAATTTTGCGGTATAGTATCCCAAATAAGTGAAATGAATCCAGGCTATTTTCTCGATGACCAAAATAAATGAGTGCCCCAATTAACTGGAATCCACTATATTGTAATTTTCAATTTTAACTAAAACTCTTTAAAACTTCAGCACGAGGAAATCTGCAGATGCTTGAAATTCAAGCAACACACACAAAATGCTGGTGGAATGCAGCAGGCCAGGCAGCATCTATAGTAAGAGGTACAGTCGACGTTTTGGGAGGAGGGGCATTAACGGAAGTTAGACTTCACCTGTGAGTTGGCTGGGGTGATATACTGCATCTGGTGCTCCCGGTGTGGCCTTCTATATATTGGCGAGACCCGACGCAGATTGGGAGACTGTTTCGCTGAACACCTACGCTCTGTCTGCCAGAGGAAGCAGGATCTCCCAGTGGCCACACATTTTAATTCCATGTCCCATTCCAATATGTCTATCCACGGCCTCCTCTACTGTAAAGATGAAGCTACACTCAGGTTGGAGGAACAACACCTTATATTCCGTCTGGATAGCCTCCAACCTGATGGCATGAACATTGACTTCTCAAACTTCTGTTAATGCCACCCCTCCCCTTCTTACCCCACCCCTTATTTAATTTTTTTTTCTCCCTCTGTCTCTCTCACTGTAACTCCTTGCCTGCCTGCTCTCCATCTTCCTCTGGGCTTCCCTCCCCCTTTCTTTCTCCCTAGGCCTCCCATCCCATGATCCTCTCCCTTCTCCAGCCTCGTATCCCTTTTGCCAATCAGCTTTCCAGCTCTTAGCTTCATCCCCCCCGCCCCCCCCGTCTTCTCCTATCATTTCGGATCTCCCCCCTCCCTCAAATCTCTATCTCTTCTTTCAGTTAGTCCTGACGAAGGGTCTTCGACTGTACCTCTTCCTATAGATGCTGCCCGGCCTGCTGCGTTCACCAGCAATTTTGTGTGTGTTGCTCTTTAAAACTTAACACCCTCCCACATCTTGCAATTTGTAACTTAGAACATCTCATCTTCCAAAACTTTTATATGCTTTCTGTAAAATCATGAAAACTTAACAGCGTGTTAGTGGGTTTTGGCCATTCACGTTAAAACATTAAGAATCTAACTGCTCTCCAGCTGCTTGAAGTCATGACACGAAAAAAGGCCCAGTGCAGCTGAGGATTTGTGTTTTAGCAAACCTTTTTCTTCCAATAAGTTCCACCCCTCATCACCCTCCAGGTGGGGAAAAAGTGTTTGACTTTCAACTTCCCTCTGATCCAACTAGCAATTATTTTTAATTTATGTCTGGTTATTGACCTCTCTGACAATAGGGCATGTGTAACACTAACAGCTGCTTTTTTTGTGTGATGTAGCAAAACTCCCCAAGGCAAAAGGGAGATCTTCCCATCTCTTTTGTCTAACCCCACATCATTTTGCACGCAATTGAATTTCTCCTTTATCCTGTTTAAACGAGCTAACACCAGCCTCTCCTTGTAGTTTTAATTGGTTGTAACATTTTCTTGCTCAACTCCCATGTCCTTCACACACACACACACACACACACACACACACACACACACACACACACACACACACACACACACACACACACACACACGAGATACAGCAGATGCTAGAAATACAGAGAAACACACACAATGCTAGAGGAACCCAGCAGCATCTATGGGGGGGAAATAAACTGTTGACGTTTCAGGCCGAGACCCTTCACAAGGATTTCATCATTGAAGGACTTCCCTTCATCAGAAATTGTAGAATATCACCCCAAATCCCTTTCATACCCATCTTAAAAACATTCCTGTTATGTATCCTTCCTGCAAAGTGATGAGTACTGTAAAATGTAGTTTCAGCATACCTTGCCCCCTTTGTGCCCCACTCTAACCCTACCCAGTCACACAGAGTTGTAGTGGTACTGTACAGAAACACGGCACATGTCTTATAAGCCTCACTTGTAACCAAGCAGGTGGTCATCCTGGCTGATAAGGAGTGCAGCGCGTTGCTAATTAGAAAGCTTAGCCTGGTCGCTGGTCATCTGCTGTTACAAAGAGAAAAAAGATTCTAATTATGGATGCATGACTGCTGCCTGCATGCAGGTACCTTCAATCTAGCAAATACTTGGGAGTGGTTAGCCTGCTTGCCCTTATAAGAAGAGTAACACACTCAAAATGCTGGAGGAACTCAGTAGGTCAGGCAGCTTCTTTGGAGAGAAATAGAGTCGGTATTTTGGGCCAAGACCCTTCATCGGGGCTGGCTGGAAATGGCTCGGCCCAGAACGTCGTCTCTTTATTCCTTTCTATACGGCGTGAACTGTTCCTCCAACATTTTGTGTTTGATCCACTGGATTTCCAGCATCTGCGCCATCCCTTGTCCCTATAAGAAGGGAATGTGTTGAATAATAGCAAGCAGAAGTGTTACAATCCATTAGACTTTCCAACAGTGTTCGTCGTCGTGGCTATCCCTCGAGGTCAAGGATGATGCTCTTCGTTCTGTTGATCTACTTATGGGCTCTCAAGTGACTTATGAGTCCAATCTTGAACTTCCAACAGTGCTACATAGTTAATTAATGGGATCTTTAAAATCAGAAGTATTTGTTCCCTTCAGTGAAAACATTGCTTTGCACCCAGCTTCTGATATACATATTTGATGCCTGATGAATATCTGGTAACAGAATTTAAATAGATAACACTTGGCTTCTATCCAACATTTTCACCCTACATATATTTTAAGGATGGCTCCTACTAAGCAATGGTCTGAATTAGTGAGATTTTGTTACATAAAAATAATTAAACATCTGAAACCTTCTTCTGTATATGATCACGCTGAAGGACAAAACATCTTGCCTCAAATTGTTGATTAAAATCTGCCCCAAATACAAATCAATTCAAGAAAAATCTAGTTAAGATATGCTCAACAATGAATCCTAGTTCAGTTAACTAATTTATTTTAAGTTCTTCAGATTCTTTTTCTTAAATTTCTTTACAAACTGAAGTGCGAATCACATCTGTTAAAAATGTATTTGTTCATGTTGCTTCGGTGTCAGATGAGCAGTTTAAAATTGTGCCTTTGTTTGTTCTCTTGCTCTTCTAGAAAGAGTCTGTCCTCTGCTCTGTGCCCTTCCAGACCCATTGCAATGAGAAGTTACAGCGGATACCCCTGAGTAGTTTGTTTAAACCCAGATAACATTCAGTCAGTATAGGCTGCTCATTTCTATTCTTAGGGAAGGATGTAAGATTAATCAAAGTAAACTGAAGTCGTGACTTGGTGATGCCAATCTTGGTTTTTCAAAGACTGCAGATTGCAGGGAGGAGTGGTGTCTGTGGGAGATGAGGAATTGCTATGATCTTGTGTAAAAAAAGATGAGAAACAGGAGGCAATCAATCAGCCTTGATCTCAATGCTGGGAGTGCAGACAGAAAGGGAAACATTGAGCGTACAGATAAAGGTGGACAGAAGGCAGAGCACATATACACAGTCCAAACACTTACTGGTTAGTAGGCTAATTGGTCGTTGTAAATTGTCCTCTGATTAGGCTGGTGTTAAATAGGTGGATTGCTGTGTGGTGCGGCTCACTGGGTCTGGTGACCACTGTTAACTAAATACAGTAGTGCAAGAGTCCTGGTGAGCACTGTTAACTAAATACAGTAGTGCAAAAGTCCTGGTGAGCACTGTTAACTAAATACAGTAGTGCAAAAGTCCTGGTGAGCACTGTTAACTAAATACAGTAGTGCAAGAGTCCTGGTGAGCACTGTTAACTAAATACAGTAGTGCAAGAGTCCTGGTGAGCACTGTTAACTAAATACAGTAGTGCAAGAGTCCTGGTGAGCACTGTTAACTAAATACAGTAATGTAAAAAGTCATGATAATATAGCATGGGTGCCCAAGACTTTTGCACAGTACTGTAGTAAATTTATGTATTGCCCTATATTGCTACCACAAAAGAAAAACAGATTTCATGGCATGTGAGAGTGATGATAAACCTGATTCTGATATGGGTCTCTATTGTGGACTGAGAGTGGGAAAGGGTCAGGGAGAAGGGAATCATGGCTGGGAAAAGGGGATGGGGGTGGGAAGCACCACAGAGACATCCTGTAATGATCAATAAACCAATTGTTTGGAATCAAGTGACCTTGCCTGGTGTTTCAGAGCTGGATGTGTCTGTGTTTGCACCTTTCTCCAACCCCCCCCACCCCACCCCAGCACTCTTCCTCTGCCACCCCTTCTACGGCACCACACCCCTGCCATTTCTAACGTCCTTTGCTCCTGCTAGGTGTACGAATGCACACTCCACTCCACGTTAACAAACGCAGTAGTGTGTAAAAATCCTAGGCATACGAGTGATATACTGATGCCCAAAACTTTTGCACAGTACTGCAAATTAAAAAAAAACGTGGATTCAGATTTTGAAAAGGCACAATACGAAAGGGCGGTTGTGTACTTTGAATTTTAGTGAAAGAAATTATTTTGAAAGCTTTGTCTTGTAACTGTACTCTAGTATAAGCCAGCTGCCAGGGAGGCTGTAAAATGGATTGGCAGGGATGGGAACTTGAGGTCAGAATCAGAAAGGAGAAAACTAAACTGAAAATCATAGCTGGAGGTCCCCGTAATGGGGTATTTAGGAAGGCAAAGAGACAAGAAACGGCAATAGGGCGGGAGTGTGAAGAGTAACAATAATCACACAACATCAGAAAAAGTCAGTCATAGTCATAAGGTAATAGAGCACAGAAACAGGCCCTTCGGCCCAACTGGTGCCTGCGTTTGGCCTGTAACCCTCCAAATCCCTCCCCCTCTTGTATTTATCCAAATGACACGTACGTTGCAATTGTACCTGCCTCATCCACTTCCTCTGGCAGCTCATTCCAGGTACCTGCTACCCTTTGTGTAAAGAAGTTCTCTCTCAGATCAAATTTAAAAGTCTCCCCTCTTGCATTCTTGTTTTGGGCTCCCTAACCCTGGGATAAAGACTGACTGCCCACCTTAACAATACTCAATGATACTCCTCTTAACCCTGGGATAAAGACTATGACTGCCCACCTTAACAATATTCCTAATTTTATAAACTTCTATGAGGTCACCCCTCCCCTCCCATTATCCTGTGCCCCATCAAATAAAGATCCAATGTGGCCAACTCAGGTTCTCTAGTGCAGGTGGCATCCTCATTAAATCTCCTTTGCACTTTCTCCAACTTGACAATGGTTCAATTTAATATCAGAGGAAGTTTACTGTATACAACCTGAAATCCTTAATCTTTGCAGACTTCCACAAAGCAAATGGGAAAAAAAAGCCCAAAGAATGAATGACAGAAAATGTTAGAACCCCAAAGTCTTTCCTGCAACCAGGTGGCCAAAACCTGACACAATACACTTAGTGTGGCCTCACCAACAACATCTTTAACCCATTTCTGAACTTCGGTACGACTTCTACTCTGCCTTGAATGTGCAAAGTGTATCACCTGATACTTAGCCAAGCTGAAATCCATTTTCCATTCCTCAACTCATCTCCCTAACCAATCAAGATCCCTTTGTAACCACTTCTCTATCAACAAGATCTCCAATTTAGGATCTTTAGGAAACTTGACGAAAGTGCCACATACATTCAAGTTCATTTACAAAATAATCAGTAACAGAGCTCCCAATGCTGACCCCGGGGAATCCCCGCTCGTCACATGCCTCCAGTCAAAGAACTGACCTTCAGCAATCATGCTGTGCTTTCTGAATCCACTTGACTAGCTCTCCCTGAATCCAATGCAGCCTAACCTTACAGATCCATCTGCCCTTAGGGACATTGCCAGAGGCCTTACTAGAGTCCATATGGACAAAATCCACCGTCTTCCCTTCCAAGAACTCAAAAAAAAATGTATTTGTCAGATATGACCTCCCATCCACAAAACCATGATGACTTCTCCTGATCAGGCTTTGACTAATCCAAGTGATGGTTGATCTTGTTTCTCAGAATTTCAAAGTCAAGGCTGGCAAATAACACACAAAATGCTGGAGGATCTCAGCAGGTTCAGGCAGCATCCAAGGAAATGGATAAATAGTCAACGTTTTTGACAGAGACCCTTCTTCAGGACTAGGGAAGAAGGGGGAAAGAAGACAGAATAGAAAGTTGGGGGGGGGGAGGGGAAGGAGGCCAGCTGGAAGGTGATAGGTGAAGCCAGGAGAGTGGGAAAGATAAAGGGTTGAAGAAGGAGGAATCTGATAGGAGAGGCGAGGGCACCAGAGGAGAAAGGGAGGAGGAGGGGACCCAGGGTGAGGTGATAGGCAGGTAAAAGATCAGAGTGGGGAGTTTTTTTAAACCAGAAAGAGAAATCAATATTCATGCTGTCAGGTTGGAGGCTACCCAGATTAGATTTAGATTAGGTTCAACTTTATTGTCATTATGTCGAGTACAGGTACAAAGCCAATGAAATGCAGTTAGCATCTGACCAGAAATGCAAAGAATATTGTTATTTACAAAATAACTGTGAATAAAAAGCTCACAAATATAGAAGTACTGAGACAGTACAATATGGGTGCAATACTGCTTAGCACTGTGATGTGAGGTTCAGCAGGGTCACAGCCTCAGGGAAGAAGCTCTTCCTGTGCCTGCTGGTGCGGGAGCGGAGGCTCCTGTGGCGCCTATCGGATGGGAGGAGAGTAAAAAGCCCATGGTTAGGGTGAGATGCATCCTTGATAATGCTTTTCACCCTGCCCAGGCAGTGTTTATGGTAGATGTTCTCAATGGTGGGCAATTGGGTGCCGATAATCCTCTGGGCAGTTTTCACCACACGCTGGAGTGCTTTGCGGTCCAATATGGGACAATTGCCCTACCACACTGAGATGCAGTTGGTGAGTATGCTCTCAATGGTACAGCGGTAAAAGTCTGTCAGTATCCTGGGACAGAGGTAAGCTTTCTTGATGCTCTGCAGGAAATAAAGGCGCTGTTGTGCCTTTTTGACCAGGATGGAGGAGTTCAGGGACCAGGTGAGATCCTCGAAAATGTGGACACCAAGGAATCTGAAGCTTGATACATGTTCCACTACAGCTCCGTTGATGTAGATGGGGACGTGAGTGTGGCTCCTGGCATGCCTGAAGTCCACAATGATCACCTTGGTCTTCTGGGTGTTAAGGGCCAGGTTGTTGTCGGCACACCATGTGGCCAGGTGCTGGACCTCATCCCTGTAGGCCGTCTAGTCATCCCCTCTGATCAGGCCAACCACCGCGGTCTCATCTGCGAACTTGATTATGGAGTTAGAACCATGTACAGGAACACAGTCATAGGTGAAAAGGGAGTACAGAAGAGGGCTCAGCACACAGCCTTGAGACACACCGGTATTCAGGGTGAGAGTGGAGGAGGAGAGGTTGTCTAACTTAACTGATTGGGGTCTGTTAGTCAGAAATCCAAAGTCCAATTGCAGAGGGATGAGCTGATACCAAGCTGGCAAAGTTTGACGATCAGCTTGGAGGGGATCACAGTATTGAATGCCGAACTAAAGTCAATGAACAGCATTCTGACGTAAGAGTTGGGGCTGTCCAGGCAGGTGGGTCAGGGCAGAGTGAAGTGCCGTGGAGATGGCGTCCTCTGTCGACCTGTTGGTGCCAATAGGCAAATTGATGGGGGTCCAGGGTAGTGGGCAGACAGGATTTCAGATGTGATAGAACCAGTCTGTCAAAGTACTTTGGAATGATGGGGGTGAGTGCAACTGGGCGAAAATCATTCAGGCCCGTGGCAGTGGAATGCTTCGGCACTGGCACGATGGTGGTGATCTTGAAGCTTGTGGGGACAACTGCCTGGGCCAGGGACAGATTAAAAATGTCCATGAAGATCCCGGCCAACTGCTCTGCACAGACTCTGAGCACACGGCCAGGTATTCCATCTGGACCAGCTGCCTTCCGTACATTCACCCTGCTCAGGGTGGCGCAAACATCAGAGGTGGAAAGTGAGAGAGGCAGTTCACCAGCTGGGAGATGGAATACAAGGTGTTGCTCCTCCACCCTGAGGGTGACCTCATCTTGGCACAAGATGAGATGTCGGAACAGGGATGGGAATCAGAATTAAGATGTTTGGTTCCTGGGAAGTTCTGCTTTTAGTGGAATGGTATGTAGTTCCTTGGCCTGCCCTTACTACCCTTCTTGATTAACAATTCCACTGGAGCATAGGAGAATGATGGGAATTTTGATAGTGGTATTAAAAATTGAAGAGTATAGTTGAAGGCAAGCACTGAGGTTGGGTGAGACTAGAACTAGAGATCATGGGTTAAGGGCGAAACCGGAGGGGGAACTACTTCACTCAGAGAGTGGGGAGTGTGTGAAACAAGTTGCCAGAGGAAGTGGTGGGTGTGGGTTTGATTGCAGTGCATAAGAAAAGTTTGATTAAGTACTTGAGTGGGAGGGGTGTGGAGGACTATGCTCAGATGCAGGTCAATGGGACTAGGTAGAATCATTGTTCAGCAGGGATTAGATGGGCCAAAGGGCCTGTTTCTGTTCTGTAGCACTATGACTCTATTAGCTGCCCTCCAGTGATGAACAACAAAGCCTGTAATGGCCTATCCACATGGAAGGTTACCATCCAAGAATGAGCACATGGAGTTTGGGGACAAGGTAGGGGAAGAGGCTGGCTAATAGAAAGCAGAGTCATAATAGAAAGGCCGGTTATTTGGTTTGGCACTCAGTAACTGCCAGACGTAAAATATTTCTGATGTATATTGATGTTTGAATGAAGGGACTGACTACTGTGGCAAAGTTTGTTGATGATACAAAGGCGGTGGGTTAGCCAGTCAATATACTAAGCCTCGAAAGAGATGTAGGCATGGTTACTAAATAGGCAAGTTACAAAATGAAATGTAACAAGAGAAATTATAAGATGATCTGCATTGGTAGGAAATATTTATTATTTAAATAAGGGAGACTTCAGAATGTTGTGACAGGTAACAGTAGGTAATTAGAAGATGAATGTGATGTTAACATTTATTGCATGGTGAAAGAATTGAAGTTGTTGCATTTGGAGTATCCTACAGAGCTCTGATCTATCTCTGAGGATTTGCATACATTAGAAGCAATGCGTTTGAAGAAGGTTTGTTAGATTGATTCTTTGGTTGAAGAGGGTGACATATGAGAGACTTTTGTAAAAAGATACAGCATGATAACAGGTGCCCAATTACACCAATTAGACCAATTAATCTACTGACCTGTGTGTCTTTGGGATGTGGGAGGAACCCCATGCATTTATGGGGGAGAACACACAAACACATTACAATGGAATTGAACCTGGGCCGCTGGCACTGTAACACATTATGCTAAGCGCTACATTACTGTGCTACTACACTGCCAAATGTTGAGCCAATTGGGCCAATGCTGTTTCGAGCACAAGCCCCCATGTGAGTACTTGGAACTAGTGTGCTTCGTTTTACATTGAGGATCACCAATTTGACAGATGAGGACCACAAAGAGAGTTGTGGATATTCAACTGCAAGGGAGTTGAGGGAATTGAGGATGTAGGAGAGTGGTGTTGAGGCATACTATGGAACAGTCAAAGCTCACTGTTGGAAGGAGTCAAGGGGAACCAATGGAAGCAAAGGGATGGTTGATATTTCAGGTCCAGGCTGTCCCCAGAACATTTGTAGGTTTTGTTGGTTGTGAATGCAAATGGTGTATTTCACTGTATGTTTCGATGTTCATGCGATAAATAAATCTGAATTTTTAGTGTTTAGATGGGTGGCCTACAAGATGTGGGCCAATATTCAAAATTCATTGCTGATTTGATTTGGGAAAATGATACATTTCACTGTATGTTTCAATGTACACCTGACAACTAAAGCTATTCTTTAATCTTCAACCAGTCTTGGAGAGATATGTGTTTTTAAAAAATTTGAATAGAGAAACAAAACATCTGCCATCACAAAGTAAATTTGGTAGCAGTTTCTAGACCTGTTAATTAATCTTGATGTCACCATTTGACTCCGCAGTTCCATGTACTAAGGGTTCAGAACTATCAACAAAAAAGTTGCAAAAAGTGGAGGCTGTTAATAAGGAAAGTTGTCTGGCAAGAAGATAAAGCCCTTGCAAGTAATGAGATATTCAGAAAAGTAACTGTGTGAATCATTGAGAAAGGAAACTCTGTTTGAGAAATCAGCTGGTGCAGATCAAAGCCTTGGTGAGCTTACTTGAAATTTGTAGGGACCTGGTAGCTAGATCAGGTGCAGGGTCTTAGAGAGAGTGATTTTGTAATTGGTTATTAAGAGCACATTGCTAGATCTGGTCAAAGGTTTGCATATACCCAGAATAATGGCTTCATTTCTGAGGAGCAGAGTTCCCAAAGAGAATGGCAGAAAGAACAGAGCTTCAGAATGCTTACGATAGAACCTAAAAGTTGGAAGAAATAAGAGCCAGTGGGTTGCAGCCATCATTAAACTTGAGTTGACTTGCATTGACAGTTGGGTCAAAGTATCAAACTTAAAAAGTTTTCCAAGCAACCTGGTAACCTTCTTGAGACAGATGTGTAGTGATTGTATAAAGACAGGTATCGAATTTGAAAGTTGCATTAACATAGGCAGAACTTTTGTTTGTGTTCCTCTCATCTAACTGCTTTACCAAGGCAATTGTTGATTAGCAGTCTTGACGTGTAAATATTTGTTTTAATCTTGGCATTACTTAGTGAACCTATATGGAAATGTTTCAGTAATCATAAGACATGAAACCACAGCATACAAAAAAAAATCCATTCTGTTCCCACCAGCATTTCTAGACATTGAATGCTCTTGTTAATTCTGGAAATTAAATTTTGCTAATATCATCTGGTATATACGTTATCCCTCCCCCCTCCCATTTTGGTTTACATTTGAGGGTTTTGCAGCCTTCTCCAGTGATCATATATTTGATGAAAGTCCTCCCACAATGTTGTTGGCATTCATTTCAGGGTTTATACTCAGTAATGATGAGGAGGTGGTAAAAGATGCTGTGTATCTTTAAGGGGAGATTGCAGATGATGGCACTCTCATATACCATGGTGCTTTTGGGACTGTAAGCATAGTACTTTGTGAAAATGTCAGACATGGATGGGGATACCAGTCATGTGGCCTATTTTCTGAAGGATGGTGTTGGGCTTTTTATGTTGTTGGAATTGCATTTATCCAGGCTAATAAGATGTATTCTATTATCTTCCTGATGTTATGCTCCTGATTTGGAGTGTTAACATTTGAATACCAAACTTTAGCCCTGTTCTTGTTGCCACACTATTTTTGTAGCTGGTCCGTCAGCACGAGCCCACTCATGAGGTTCATGGGGACCCTAGTCATTAGTAAAGCGATTTAATGTTAAGTGATTAGATTGTCCGTTGGAAATTGCTTGGGCTAAGTGACATTACTGTTTTTTGTCAGGTGCCAGGGTGCATTTCAATCATCTTTAGATGTTGATGCACGTAGCATAGACTGCTTCGGTTGCTAAGGAAATGTGAACAAAACTGGAAATTATGCTAAAACCAGGTGTTGGCTGAGAGGACATTCATCAGTTTTGATCTGAAATATATTAAATTGCCCTTGATTCATAAGCAGCAGCTTGAGTTCAGTATTTGGTTTTAAATTCTGTAGCTTTTCTCTTAAACAAGTTTTGTTTTTACAAAGAATGTAGATAAAGTCAGAGATTGCCCACCTGGAGCACAAACTCATCTCATCTGATCAGTTCTGCAAGGTCAACTGTATTGGAAAGTTAATCTGTGGAAGGAAAGGGTGCCTCACTGATTTAGTGAACTATTAAGTCAAAGTCACTTAATGTTTGAAATTCACATTTGTGCATTTACCCCAGAGTGTTCCTTGCCTTAGCTGTTTTTCTGATTATAGCCATAGAGTATAGTACAGACTCAGGTCCTTTGGCCCATCTAGTCCATGCAAACTATTATTCCCAATGACCCACCCCATTATGTATTGTGCACTTGCTGATGTGTCGCCTCTCTCAATATTTGCACTTGATGGCCATTTTGTTTCAGAAGGTTTTTCTGGTTGCTTGCCGCTCGCGATTCTAAACCAAACTAGAATAATGTTTAACTTCATTAACAATCCTGATGTGCATTTAGTGAAAAAGTGGCAGCATATAAAGTAATTCCTCACTCCGGTTATTAACTCTTGCTCAACCAGCTGTTACGGGGTCACCCGGCATATAGTCAAAGGGAAGGAGGCTTGGAAACTAATGGTCTGTTCCAGTATTCTGTTAAATATCAAACCAAAATGATTGAAATGTTAATTTTCCAAAGCGCTTGTTTTTAAAATGTTATTTATTGATCAGATATTGTCTTTCATCTCAGAGTGCATATTGACTTGGCCAGCTGAATGCTAACGCACCAATGGTTTGTTAATATGCAATAACTGTCAGAATGTATAAGTGATGTAACTAAACAGTCTAGTGGCGTTTTTTTCTGCCTCAGTCAGAACGCTGGTTATTTACATTGTAGAGTCAGATAGTTTTCATTTATTTGAACTGGGTACATAATGGGAGTCTGTCATGATTAAAATCTTTCCCAAACAGAACCAAGTTTTAGTGCTTTCTTTACCTACAATGCCTATAAAAAGTATTCACCCCCCCCCCACCACCCCAGGCCCGGAGGTTCTCATGTTTTACAACATTGAATCACAGTGGATTTAATTTGTTTTTTTTGACACTGATCAACAGAAAAAGACTCTTTTGTGTCAAAGTGAAAACAATTTTTTTACAAATTGGGGTAAATTTATTACAATCATTAAACACAAAATAATTGATTGCATAATTACTTACCCCCTTCAAGTTAGTATTTAGTAGATGCACCCTTGGCAGCAATTACAGCCTTGAGTCTGTGTGGATAGGTCTCTATCAGCTTTACACATCTGGACACTGCAATTTTCCCCCATTCTTCTTCACAAAACTGCTCAAGCTCTGTCAGATTGCAAGGGGATTGTGAGTGAACAGCCCTTTTCAAGTCCAGCCAGAAATTCTCAATTGGATTGAGGTCTGGACCCTGAGTTGGCCACTCCAGGACATTAACTTTGTGTTTTTAAGCCATTCCTGTGTGACATTGGTTTTATGCTTGGGGTCATTGTCTTGCTGGAAAACAAATCTTCTCCATTACAATTCTCTTGCAGACTGCATCAGGTTTTCCTCCAGAATTTCCCTGCTTTTTGCTGCATTCATTTTACCCTCTACCTTCACAAGTCTTCCAGGGCCTGCTTCAGTGAAGCATCCCCACAACATGATGCAGCCACCACCATGCTTCACAGTAGGGATGGTGTGTTTTTTGATGATGTGTGGTGTTTGGCTTATGCCAAACATAGTATTTAGTCAGATAGCCAAAAAGCTTAATTTTGGATTCATCAGACCATAGAACTTTCTTCCAGCTGACTTCAGAGTCTCCTACATGCCTTCTGACAAACTGTAGGTGAGGTTTCATGTGGTGTTATGTTTTTTTTTTACTAACAGTGGCTTTCTCTTTGCCACTCTCCCTTAAAGCTATGACTGGTGAAGCACCCAGGCAACAGTTGTATGCACAGTTTCTCCCATCTCAGCCACTGAAGCTTGTAACTCCTCCAGAGGAGTTGTCGTAGGTCTCTTGGTGGTCTCCCTCACTAATCCCCTTCTTGCACAGTCACTCAGTTTTTGAGGATGTCCTGCTCCAGGCAGATTTACAGCTGCACCATATTCTTTCCATTTCTTGACAATTGACATAACTGTACTCCAAGGGATATTCAGTGACTTGGGAATTTTCTTGCATCCATCTCCTGACTTGTGCTTTGCAATAACCTTTTCACAGAGTTGCTTGGAGTGTTCTTTTGTCTTCATGGTGTAGTTTTTACCAGGATACTGACTCACCAGCAGTTGGACCTTCCAGCTATGGGTGTATTTTTACTACAATCAATTGAAACACCTTGACTGCACACGGGTGATCTCCATTTAACTAATTATGTGACTTGGAAAACCAATTGGCTGCACCAGTAATGATTTGGTGTGTCATATTAAAGGGGGTGAATACTTAAACAAACAATTGTATATTTGTAATTAATTTAGATCACCTCATAGAGGTCTGTTTTCACTTTGACCAGAATCTTTCTCTGTTGATCTGTGTCAAAAAAAGCCAAATTAAATCCACTGTGATTCAATGTTGTAAGACAGTAAAACATGAAAACTTCTTGGGGGGGGGGGTGTGAATACTTTTTATAGGCACTGTATGTGTTTTTACTGTTTAATTGCTTGGATAACATTGGGAAGTACTGAAGAATTGGAGATTTGATGCAATACATTCGGCTGTGGCTAAGAATATTTATTTTATTTAGAGATTCAACCAGGTAACAGGCCTTTCCAGCCCAACAAACCCTAATCCATGTGACCAATTAACCTACGATCCAGTCTTTGGGTTGTGGGTACAACCCACCTAGTCACTGGGAGAGCGTACGAACTCCTTATAGACAGTGGTGGGAATCGAACCCAGATTGCTGGCATTCTAACAGTGTTACCCTAACTGTTACGCTACAGTGTTGTTCCTGTTACATCTCTGGCTTTGTGTGTGTGTGTGTGTGTGTCTGCGCGTGCACGTGTGTGTGTCCCCTTATCCTCAATTTTTTTGTGTTGTCCTGGCTGACTAAGTGGATGTGTAGCCTGTCTGTGTTCGACCATTCTCTGTGCCACAGATGTGTAAGTTACTGTAAGTCTATTATGCTCCTTGATTCCCCACGCCCCACCGGTATTTAAGGAAAATAAAAAGATGAAAGTGAGCTGAAGATGCTGAATGCCCATGTTATTTAGGCGACAAGGAAGAAAAAGAAACATTAGCATTCAGGATCAGAGCCTTACTATTTCAGAACACCAAGGCCATTAGGACTGATTGTTCAGCCCATCAACATAGAAACTGATGAAATTTTGAGTAACTTCAAAGTCTGTATTTTTTACACCTTTTTTTGATGTGCTCATTCCAAGAAACAAGAGAAGCCTGTCACCACAGTAATGTGATAATGAAAAGTTTCTTAAATTTTCACAGAAGCTTGGGAAATCAAATGAACAGAATTAGTTCATTTAGGAGTTTGCAGCTTGTGGAGTAGCATGTCATCTGTAAGGAGTTGGTACGCTCTCCCCGTGACTGCATGCGTTTATTCCAGGTGCCCTGCTTTCTTCCCACAGTCCAAGGGCATAGGGGTTAGGGTTAGTGAGTTGTGGGCATGCTATGTTGTCACCAGAAGCATGGTGACACTTGTGGGCTGCTCCCCCTACCAGCACATCCTCGGACTGTGTTGGTAGTTAATGCAAAACAACATATTTCAATGTATGTTTTGACATTTCGAAGTACATGTGACAAATAAAACAAATCTTTCATCTTTAAACCAGAAAATGGGCAATGTTAGACCTTGTGTGATACAATAATATTAATTAATAATTGCAATGTAAAGTATCATTTATTGAGAGGTAATTGCAATATGATAAGATTATGTAAACCACTTGAAGTAGCAAAAATAATCAGTGTCCTGGAACCGGGAGCAGATGAAATTGTCGGGAAGAATTTATAAATAACAGGCACACTAAAAAACTTACTGCAAATATTTTCTCTGGAGGATATAATGAATGCAATAGAAATAAGGGAAAAGAGAGTGTAATCAGAGTGAGGACCGTAAGATAACTACAGAGAGCGTATTGGAGATCCAGGGGAACCAATAGCCTATACCCCAGGTTTCTAAAGGGAAAAGAGAGAGAGGAGGAGGATGCATGAACGATATTGCGTTCTGCAATATTTCCAGCAAAAGGAGAAAGCTACAGTCCCAATGCCTTGAGAAGGAAGGATGAGACAAAAGAGATAGTGAGTTAAAAACACAAAATGCTGGAGATGGTCAGCGTGTCAGGCAGAACGTGTGGTAAGAGAAGCAGAGTTAACTTTTTTTTACCGGAAGTGATAATTATGTTTTTCTTTACACAGACAGTGCCTGACCTGCTGAGTGTTTACATCTTTTTTTTTTGTCTTTGTGTAGATTTACAGAATCAACAGTTTTTTCCCCCAGATTTTCAGCTATAGAGGGTGAGCCTGACATTAGTTGGATCAAACTTCTGTCATTGCTAAGGATGTAGTAACTAGGTACTTTGAAAATGACTGTGACGTCTGTATTGTATTGTGGAAGGAATCTGTTTTGGGCAATCCAGCCCAAAGACCCACTGGTTGTGTATCTGGATTTTCTGTACTTATTTGATAATGTATCACATGCAAAGTCATAACAAAGGCCTATTTTGATATATTGGCATGGACAGAAAACTGGTTATAGGGCAGAGAAAACGGGTAGGAGATCTTTCTTCTACCCTTTCGTCAAGTGTGCATCCACATGGATCAGTATTGGACTCTTGTTATTCTCAATTTGCATTAATGAATTAGGCAGGTTACACCAAATTTTCTACCAAAGTATACAGACAAAATGAACTATGAGTAGAGCACGTGAGTACGCATGGTAGTGTATCGGTTAGGGTAACACTTCATAGTTCTTGCCACTGCCTGTAAGGTGTTTGTATGTTCTCCCCGTGACTGTGTGGGTTTCCACCAGGTGCTCCAGTTTCCTCCCACAGTCCAAAGACATACTGGTTAGGGTTAGGGAGCTGTTGGTGGCAGAAACACGGTGATACTTGGGGGGGGCTGCCCCCTAGCGCAGTGCTCGGGCTGTGTTGGTCATCGATGCAAATTATGAAATTTCACTATCTGCTTCGATGTCCATGTGACAAATAAAGCTAATCTTCATTCCTGATGTTCTGATTGTCTTTTAATATATTGGCTATTGTTGGAACAATAACGTACCAAGTTACTGGAAGTATATTTCCACATTTTTTCTTGCTTGAAAAATTGCAGGTTTATGGCAGTGTCATGCTAACCTGATACAGAGTACATTGATGTACCAACCTGGTAAATGCCATTTGAATTACTTTGCCTGAAAATGCTTCTTTTCGCATGGTTTCACACTGACGCATTGTGTGAAGCCAAACTGGAAGACTTCATTGAAATGTCTCGGATCATTCTGAAGTCATGAATGAGCCTATATAATTAAATCTTTATATACAGGAACTTGTGAAAAGGCACAGTTACAATGTTTCAGTTTCATTATATTTAACTGAAATTTCTTAACATTAATAAATTATTACTGCTATATTGCTAACCCTTGTAGAGGGTCATGGCTTTTAATGCACTGTGGCAATCTCCACCAGCAGGATTCCTAACCTAAAAATTGTCTGAAGTTAGAAAGGCCTTACTTTTTGCAAACATAACTTACAAAATCTGCATATACCCAATGAAATAGAAAAGCAGCTTGCGGAGTCAACTTGGCGTAATGTCCTGGTGAAACACACAACACTGCTCAGCTGTGTCGCAGGTTATTTTGATGTGACCCACGTAGCCGCTGTAAAAAAAAGGAAAGTGACTTTTACTTAAAACTGCAGTGACTTCATCCGCAGCTTTCAGAAATGAAATGTTTTCCTTTTCCATTACAGTGTTTGCTTGACAGTAAAAATTTGCCAAGGGCCCTCCTCCTTCAGTATTTGATCCACATCTGAAATGCCAAACAGTAGCAATGGTTGACCTGTTCCCATGCCTCTGCTGCTTCCTTTCTTGCTCCAGATGCGAGGATGTGAGCAGGAGCATTCTGGGTGACTTGCTGGCTTTTGTCCTTCTTTCCCAATGGCATGGGAACCAGTGACTGAAACTCGAGGTCTCGGTGGCCAAAAGACACCCACCAACCTTGCTTTTTTGTTTTGTCGTTTTAAAGTCACAATTCCTTTCAGAACGCAGATGACCTTAAAAACTTAGTGTAACCCACCTTCGAAGCATTTTCAAGTGCTTTCTTTCATTTGTGCTGTCGAGTGTGGCAGCTGGGGAAAGCAGAAATGACCACAGCTCTATTTGTGATTAAATTTTCATGCTCGTGCATGGGCTGAGCCCACTTTGTGTGCTGCTGTCTACACAGAAGGGCCACAAGGCTACATTGTGAAAATTACTCACCAACCTCTTCCAGCTTTCAGTGCAGACTGTCTCCATTATCCTGGAGTCTACGGGGAAGGCTGCTGTAATGGGCCACGTATGTCGTTGACCACCATCATTGTTGCTTTGTGATGGCTGTTGTAGAACAGGTCACCGAGGTTGCAATGGGTAATACCAAGTCTGGCTGGTTTATATTTGTGGAGGAAAAACATTGCACAGATAAGCTCTGACTTTTCAAAATGCACAAAGAAAGTTGATTGTTTTGTTATCAAACTGTGTAGATAAAGACATGAGGTAGTACTTCTCACCATTATCACTGATATGCATTAGGATACACGGACATCCCTTTAGAGCAGAGATGAAGAATTTCTTTAGCCAGAGGGTAGTGAATCTATTAAATTAAGTAAGTAGTGCAGAAAGGAGAAAACAAATAGTGAGGTGGTGTTTATGAGTTCATTATGAGTTTGTTGTCCATTTAGAAACCTGATGGTGGTAGGGAAGAAGCTGGTTAAAAGTGTGCCTTTAGACTCCTGTACCTCCTTCCTGATGGTAGCAATGAGAAGGGGGCACTTAAGGTGACGTGGGTCTTCAACGGTGGATGCCACCTTCTTGAGGCATTGCTCCTTGAGGATATCCTGGATGCTGGGGAGACTTGTGTCCATGATGGAGCTGACTGAGTTCACAACTTGCTACAGCTTCTTTCAATCCTGTACAGAGGCTCCTCCATACCAGACAGTGATGCAGCCAGTTAGAATGCTCTGCACAGTACATCTGTAGAAATTTATGAGTGCCTTTGGTGACATAGCAAATCTCCTCAAACTCCTATTGAAATATAGCCTCTGTTGTGCCTGTTTTGTGATTGCATCACTATGTTTGGCCTAAGATAGATAATCAGAAATGTTGACACCCGGGAACTTGAAAATGCTCATCCTTTCCACTTCCGATTTCTCCATGAGGACTGGTGTGTATTCCTTCATCTTAACCTTTCTGAAATCCACAATCAGTTCTTTGGCCTTACTGGCAATGAGTGCAAGGTTGTTGCTGCGACACCACTCAACTAGCTGATTTGTTTCGCTCCTGTACGCCCTCTCGTCACCATCTGAAATTCTGCCAACAATAGCTCTATCGTCAGCAAATTTATAGATGACATTTGAGCTGAGCTCAGCCACACAGTATCGGTCCACAGAGAGTAGAGCAGTGGGCAAACCACGCATCCTTGAGGTGCACCAGTGTTGATTATCAGCAAGGTGGAGATGTTATTTCCAATCGACGCAGACTGTGGTCTTCCAGTGAGGAAATGGAGAATCCAGTTGCGGGGGGAAGGACAGAGCCCCAGGTTATGAAGCTTTTTCATCAGAATTGAGGGAATGATTGTGTTAAACACTGAGTTGTAGTCATTAAATGGTAGCCTGATGTAAATATTAGTATTGTCCAGGTGATCTAAATGCTGTGTGAAGAGCCAATCGGATCATATCCACTGTAGACCTATTGTGGCGATAGGCAAATTGCAGTGAGTCCAGGTCCTTGTTGAGGTCAGAGTTGACCCTCTTGGTCCTGTCTGCTGCATGTCAGCAGAACTGTTCTGCTCGAATGTTATCAATCTGGAATGTAACATTTTCTGTGTGCATAGATGCTGCATCCTTGCCGAGTATTTCCAGTATTTTCCTGTTATGGTAGGCCATAATCTGCCCTAAATTCAAGTAAAATCATTACTTGTTGGAAAAAAAACTGCAAAGTTGCACTTGTGGGCACTAGCTTCCTCAGCAAGAAGGACATTTTCAAAAGCTGATGCTTCAAAAAGGCAGCATTCATCATTCTGGACCCCATCACTCAGGACATGGTCTCTTTTTAAAAAATTATTGTCAGGGAGGAGGTGCAGGAGCCTGATATACACATTCAGTGATTTAGGAGCAGCTTCATCCCCTCCAACATCAGATTTCTGAATGTTTCTAATTGTAATTTATAGATTTTATTATGTATTGCAATGTACTGCTGCCACAATACACATTTCACGACTTGTCAGTGATATTAAACCTGATTCTGACTTTGATGTTTGTGACTGATAATGCAGAGAACCCAGTTTATTTTTGCAATATCATAGCAAGGGCAGCTGTTAAAAGCATGCAGAGCAATTATCTGCAACCCAGAACAATTTGGTCCACCAAATGTGCTTGTTGAAAGACTTGAACTGTTAGAATGCGATACCCAATTTGCATGACCTGAAATGATCCTGGCAATTAGCTTTCCACCCAGTTGTCTGTTTCTGACCAGTTGACCGGTTTATATACCAGGCTTTGAGATTACCAAGGTGCTATTTACAGCCGTGAACCGAAGAGGATTTAATGTTTTCACCTCTGCTCTTGCCTGACTGTTTTTGCTTAAGTCATTTCATCCAGCTTTCATTTTGTGAGGTGAGAAGTCAAAAACAGAGGAACTGATGTTATTAGTGATTGCTTGATAATGTGTTATATTAAAATATTTTTGATCAAGAGCTGTTTATGCTAAGAATGTTTTCACTAATGTGGCAGTTTTTTGCTCTGCGAACATTGGCAAATACCTTGGGTGTGGGTCAGTAGAAGATGCCACTTGCAATGTTAGCCGGCTGGTGGTGTCGTGGCATTTATACCGGACTTCGAGGCGAATGGTCCCAGCTCCGAATCCGGCCAGCTCCTTGCATGCTTTCCATCCGTGCTGGGTTGAGCGTCGAACTAGCAGCTCGGCCTCGTAAAAAACAAACAAAATGGCACCTGCTGCCTGATGCGCTGCAAAGGTATGCACGGGAACAACACACTTGAAATGTTGAAACTGAATTCTGGTAGTGATCTATTGAGATTTGAAAGGTGTGTTATGTATTTGAAATTCATCATTTGAAGGCTTATTATGTTTTTTAATGATAAATTCAAAATTCTTTTAAGCAGTGATAATATTATTGTAAGCAGGTAACTGCCCTTTTGAAGTGTGAAATCTTGGGGAGGGGTGTGGAAGGGTAAATTGCCCTCAGTTACATGACATTTGATGTAAAAAAGCAGTTAACTTTCAGGGTACATCTTTTCAAACCCTTATTGGAATAAATTAACGCTGATATGGGAACTGGTCAATACACCTGCTTCTTGGAAGGAGAAAGAGTTGTTTAGGTTGTTCTGCCCAGTATTTACCCCAAAAACCAATATAATAAAAGCAGATAATCTGCTGTCTTTGTAGATTGTTTCAAGTTCAAGTTTATTGTCACCTGACTGTACATATATACAACCAAACAGAACAATGTTCCTCCAGACCACAAAACAGTTATCACACACAACACATAAAACTAAATATTACCACAAGTAAGTTAATAAAATGGAACTCACCCACAGCACAGGTAAACAGTAAACAGCTCACTGTCCTAGTGACGAGACCTCGGTGCTGGCTGGGTTTTCATTAGTCTCACATCTTGAGGGAAGAAGCTGTTACCCAGTCTGGCAGTCCTAGTCCTGATGCTCCTATACCCCATTCCTGACAGTAATGGGTCAAAGAGACTGTGGGAGGAGTGCTGGGGATCCTCAGTGCTCCTGGTAAATGTCACAAATAAGGCGGAGGGAGCTCCTGGTAATCCTGTTTGATTTAGGTGTATGTAAGTTGGCCTTTTCTTACATTTTAAGAATACTTGGTAGACTTCAAGTTGCTTTAAGGTTGTGAAAGATGCTATTGCACGTCTATTCTCACTCTATGATTAACCAGCAGCTAGCCAGAGTGACTGTGGATTTTATTTGTTAGTTCTTCATTGCGTCTTCTCTCCGCCCCCCCCCCCCCCGCTGTAATGTTTCCACACACACAGTAGACAATCATTCCATGTATCTGGAGCCAAAAAGCTAAAGGAACTCATCAAGTCAGGCAGCATCTGTGGAGAAAAATGTTTTGACCGTTATTTCCAGCCTCAGCAGTTATTTCCAGCCTCCAGCCTCTGTGTTGCATGTATCTGACCTGACTCGCAAACACTTTCTGTTCTGATAACAGGCCATCAGCCTACGCCATTAGATCACATGCGGAGTACCGTGTTCAGTTTCGGTTGCCTCAATATAGGAAGGATGTGGAAGTTTCAGCAAGGGTGCCGAGGAGGTTTACAGGGTGCTGCCTGGATTAGAGAGTATATCTTATGAGGAAAGGTTGAGCGAGCTAGGACTTTTTCTCTTTGGAGTGAAGGAGGAGGAGAGATGACTTAATAGAGGTGTACCACATGATAAGAGGATTAGATCAAGTGGGCAGCCGGAGACTTTTTCCCATGGTGGAAATGTCTAATATGAGGGGTAATTGCAAGAAAGTATAGAGAGGGGTGTCAAAGGTAAGTATTTTTTACATAGACAGTAGTGGGTATGTGGATCACCCTGCAGCTGGTGGTGGTACATTAGAGGCATTTAACAGATACTTAGATGGGCACTTGGATTAAAGAAAAATGGAAGCTATTTGGGAGGGAAAGTTAGATTGATCGTGAAGTAGTTTAAAAGGTCGGCACAACATTATGGGCCAAAGGCCTGTGCTGTGCTGTACTGTTTGATGTTCATTAGCTGTTCCTCTGAAGATGAAGCCTGATCTGCTCAGTCTTTCTGCATTCTGAATGTTGCAGTGCCAGAAGATTGATTAAAGGCTGTGCTTATGCAGCCAGATAGCTGGAACATTTACAGAATGACAGAAAATGGATATGGTTCTTAAACCAGTCCCGCTGGTGACACCCACTTCCAATAAAAGGCAGAACCAAGAACTGCATAGTGTGTCATGGGAATGGTAGCAGGAAATAAAAGGCATTTCGGGAGTGTTTGAGTGGGAAGACATCAGATTTCAATTGGAGCTGAAAGACAGTAGATGCTGGAAATGAGAAGCAAGTGATGAAGCTACCAGAAACACTCTGTTAGTATCATCAGGCTGTTTTTGTTTGGGGAGAAGGAACTCTTTTAATACTGCCATTACATCATAGCATATAATTGCAAACTTTAGTGCTGCATTAAACTATTCATTTTTGTCTAATGCATTTTCAAATATTGAATTTCTTTGTATTGTTGATCTGTAGTAAATTGCATGGAGCCGTATTCAGTTTTTTAAAAACTGAACATTTTAAAACTGTTTACCAAAATTGACCTGCCTCCATTTCCAGTTTTATGTTTGGCCAAATAAATGGCTAGGAGGATGTTTGGCTTGTTGAAGGAGTTAAAATCTCCACTGAAGCTCTAGAAATTGCCTTGAATTATATTGTCTGAAATCATAAGACATAGGAGCAGAACTAGGCCATTCAGCCCATCGAGTGCTGATTTATTATCCCTCTCAGCCCCATTCTTCAGCTTTCTCCCAGTAACCTTTGATGCCTTGACTAATCAAGAACCTATTAACTCCACCAATTATACCCAATGACTTGGCCGCTACAGCTGTGTGTGGCAAAGAATTCTACAGATTAACCACCCCCTAAAAAAAATCCTGCTCATCTTTGTTCAAAAGAAGCTTCCTATTCTGAGGCTGTGTCCTCTGGTCCTAGACTCTCCCACTTTAGCAAACAGCCTTTCCACATCCACTCTAGCTAGGACTTTTCATATTGATAGGCTTCAATGAGATCCCTCCTCATTCCAGTGAGTACAGGCCCAGAGTTCCTCATGCATTCACCTTTCAATCCCAGTATCATTCTTGTGAACCTCTTCTAGACCCTCTCCAATGCCAGCACATCCTTCTTTAAATAAGGGGCCCAAAATTGCTCCCAGTACTTCAAGTGTGCTCTGACCAATGCCTTATGAAGCCTCAGCATTACATCTTTGTGTACGGGGGTTTCGTCTCTTAATGTTACTGCCTAGGCTAATTAAAATGGCTTCTTTGTTATGTTATACTTGGGAATGCTTCTTTGTTATGTTAAATGCTGAGAAAGCCCTCCCGCTAGCAGTTTGTTGAATCACGTTACTGATAAGAAGGTGTTATGAACCAATTGGGATAGTTGTTATGTTTTTGGTGTATCTGTAAGATATTGTATGTGCGGGGTTTTGAGGTAGAAGGCGGGAGAGCGAGACAGAGGATGGACCAGGTGCTGTGATGTCCGCTAACGAGGTCAGACCCCGAGGAGTTCGTTCGGCGAGGAGACGGAGACGGACTCGTGTGGAGCGTCTGGTCAACCACCGTTGTTTGTCCCAGGCAGCCGGTCGAGGTGGTCCGAGGGGTTGCAGGGTGAAGAAGAAGGGTCCTGAGCTCCAACTGTTTGTGCACGAAGAGATTGAACTTTGATAAGTGTGGCGCCTTTTATTTTCCTTTTATATTTTATTCTCTATTAATTATATAGTTCCAGTAATATCTATAAACTGTAAATCATTTAATCGTATCTGGTGTACGATTATATAGTCTGTTATTTGGGCGGGGTGGGGTACATCACACAGCATCCACACAAACTAATTACCCAGTTTGCCGGGGCCAAGGGCTGTTTCCCTAGATGACAGCGAGCCGAGCGACCCTGAGGCTGGCCAGGGGGGCTACACTTGTATTTATATTTTAGTTATCTTGAAATGAATGCCAACATTGCATTTGCCTTTCTTACCACCAACTCAACCTGTAAGTTGACCTTTAAGGAATCCTGCATGAGGACTCCCAAGTCTTTTAGTGCCTCTGATTTTTTAATTTTCTCTCCATTTAGAAAATAGTCTACGCCTTTTTTCTTCTACCATACTGCATGATAGTACACTTCCTGAAAGTATATCCTATCTCACACTTCTTTGTCCATTCTCCTAACCTATCTGAGTCATTTATTCCTGATTGTGTTTGCAAATACTGACATTGCTTCAAATAGGTTAATGACTTGTAGCATTCTTTGCCAAACCTAATGATTGATCCTTTCACAGAGTGGGTGGGTACTTGTGAAAAGTGGTGAAGTGGGCTTACTGTCCGTCTGTGTGATCGGATCGCCCACGTACGTTGGCTGGAAATGTTAACTGTCCTAAACGGTGGATGTAATTTCTTTTGATAAGACGATAAGATGTAGGAGCAGAATTAGGCCATTTGGCCTATTGAGTCTGCTCTGCCATTCCATCATGACTGATTTATTTTCCCTCTCAACCCCATTCTCTCTGTAACCTTCGACACTCTTATCTGATCTAGCTCTGTGTTCCTTGAGGCTCTCCGTCAATGTCTCTTTTACATAATTCTAGGAATACCTAAGTTAGTTTTCCATCAGTATTTCTTCGTTCATAACATGTCTGACATTGCACTTGTGTCTTTTTGCTTATATTTCAACTTTGCTTTGAACATTCTCTCTTCTCCCCTTTCCCATTGGACAGAAGAAATAAATGCCTGAAAGCGCGTACAACTAGACCTATCTCACTTGAACAGACTTATTATATTTAAAGATGGAGTCTTGAACCCACAATCTACCTCATTATGATTGTACACTTTATAGTTTACCTGCACTGCACATTTTTGTAAGAAATACAAATTGGTCTCCTGGAAACTTTGACTTTTAGAAAGTTATTTTGGCCAATGATTATAACTTTAACCCAGAGAGGCCTTTCTTTGTTAGTCAGAAACTAAATTCTGAGTCTCTGGTCTCACTGCAAGCAGGGTGGGGGTGGAATGTGCAACACCCATCCTGTTCTTGGCAGATATTTGCAGAAGTACCTTATCCAAACTGCTGGAGAGGGTTTTTCCAATAGTGAGGGAGTGTAGGACCGGAGGGCACAGCCTCAGAAAAGAAGAAGTCCATTTCGTACAGAGATCAGGAAGAGTTTCTTTAGCCAGTGGGTGATGGTTCTGTGGAATGTTGCCACAAAAAAGCAGCATCCATCATCAAAGACTATCACCATCCGACCGATCCCAGACCACCAGGTTCAGGAACAGTTACAATCATCAGGCTCCTGAACTGGTGTGGATAACTTCACTCATTTCAACTCTGAACTTATTCTATGACCTACAGCCTCACTTTCAAGGACCCTTTACAACTCATCTTGGCCAGAAATTTTGACTCATTATTCATTTCTGTAGATGCTGCCTGACCACCATTTTGTGTGTGTTGCTCTTTACAGCTCCTGTTCTCAGTATTTTTTTATTTGCATAATTTGTCTTCTTTGCACAATGGTTTACAATAAATTATATTGTATTTTTTGTTTTCTGCAAATGCCTGCAAGAAAATGAATCTCAAGGTAGTGTATGGTAATATATATTTACTTTGAACCTAGCTAGTTTGGTTCAGCTCAGCAGCTGCTGACTCAACCAGCTGAGCTAGTGGTGCTCCCTTTCCTGGGGGTTTCATGATTTTGTACTTTATGGAGCAGGAGAACTGGTAATTTGCTGTATGTACAGAAATATTGTCTTCATATTTCTTAGTACATCTATACCTCACTTCCTACTGCATTGATTACAACCTTGGTTTCGAATACTGAAAACGCTTCTCGGCATTTGCAAATGAACTCAGCTGGTGAACGAACCAGCCAACAGGAAAGGCTTAATGTTTTGTGTTCTGTGTTTTCTTTCATAAGCATAAAACCCACTCTGTGCATCTGGCTGTAAGTCGGATTGCTTTTAATTCTGGGTAAGCAACAAATTTCCAAGGATTTCACATCACGAATTTAAATGTCAAATTTATTCTGCTGGATTAAAACCCATAGCGTTTGGGTAAAATATACATGATACAAATACGGTTGTCTAAGGACACTCTGAATTGCTCAAGCACCATAACTCATGATTTGTGTTACTTAGACATCCGATGATGGGGGTTTTGTTGCATAAATTCTCTTGGAGTATACAAAATGACGAGGGGTATAGATTGGGTAAATGCAAGTAGGCTTTTTCCACTGAGGGTGGGTAAGATGAGAACTAGAGGTCATAGATTAAGGACAAAAGATGAAATAATGGAGAGAACTGCTTCACTGAGAGATTGGTGAGAGTGTGGGATGAACTGCCAGTGGATATGCTGTATGCAAGTTCGATTTCAACATTTACCAGCAGTTTGGATAAGTACGTGGGTGTGCAGGGTATGAATGGCTGTGGTCTAGGTGTGGTTGATGGGATTAGGCAGAATAACAGTTCGGCACAGTCTAGATAGGCCTGTTTCTGTGCGATAGTACTTTATAACTCTAAATGGATTTCTGTTCTTCGAGTGTTTTCCGAAACTCTTTTGCTTGGTCAGTGTTCTAATAATCTACGTAAGAATATAAGAAATGCAAGCAGGAGTGTTTAGTTCTTTGAACTTGCTCTACCATTCTATAGATCATGGCTAATTTTTACCTCAAAATTGTTTTCCTGACCCCAATATTCTTTGATTCCTCCAATATCTAGAAGCTTATCAATCTTGAGATTTGACTTAAATCAGTGACGAAGCCTCCACAGAGCTCTGGTATGGAGATTTTGCAAGATTCACCCTCTGAGTGAGAACATTTCTCCTCATTTTAGTCTTAGTGAACATAAAATCCAGAACAGAACATGCCCTTCACCCCACAACGTTGTGCCAAATATCTTAACCTACTCCAAGGTCAACCTAATGTTTCCTTTCCAGATATAACTCCATTTTTCCTTTCATCCATGTACCTATCTAAGAGTCTCTTAAGTGTCCCGAATATATCTGCCTCGACCACCATTCCTAGCAGTGCATTACATTATGCCCACCACTCTCTGCGTCAAAGCCAACCTCTGACATCTTCCCTAAGCTTTCCTCCATTCACATTAAAACAATGTCCTCTGGTATTAGCTGTTACTACACTGAGGAAATGGCGCTGTCTTTCTACTCCGTCTTTGTCTTCTATCATCTTGTACAACTCTATCGTTGCCTCACCTCCTTCGCTCCAAAGAGAAGAGCCCTGGCTCACAACAACCTCTTCACAAAAGACGTGCTCTCTAATCCAGGCAGTATCTAGCTAAATCACCTCTGCACCCTCTCTCACACTTCCACATCCTTCCAAATGAGACCACCAGAACTGAAGCATGGTCTATGCAGAATTCTTTAAAAAATGTTTTATATTAACCGTCCAATTCAAAGTAGGCTGAATCTGAAGGCTGAGTGGCGAGGATTACGGGGAGATTTACACAATGTGGGATGGAAAAGTTGCGCTGAGCAACATTTTTGTGGCGCTGCTGCAGCTAGTGGGTTTTTATAAGCAAATTCCTAGAATATTTAATGTTTTACAGCAGTCGAATTCTCTTCAATCAGCAACATTTTGCAACTAAGTAACGTGTTGCTTTGACGCTGCCTTCAGTATCCTGGCAGCTCCTCCTGTCTCTGGATTGTCATTGGGGTATTGAAAATGTTGGATGAACAATAGTGATTAAATGTTTAGATAGCGAATCAGAAGTTTTGTACTTTCCTGATTTAAACTCTGCACGGCCTTTTGATCATTGTAACTTTCCAGTAGGAAGCAGGTTTCTGGTGAAATGGTTAAAGTGGAACTATTGTCGATTCTAAAAGACTTGCTTCATGGCTGTACAACATTAGATCTGCACCACAGGAAGAGAAAACATCAATCAATACTTTTCTTTGAAGTAAATAGATTCATGGCTTTGCCTGTTTAGTGTGTGCTTGGTCTAATGCATTATTGAATTAGCTACGATACCTCAAACTTCACTTGACTTGCAGTGAATTCCTGTTTTATATTTAACATTTAGGTTGTAACTTTATAAGAAATTTCCAGTCGATTGAGGTTCTTTTAATCAAGTTCCCCTCTTTCCGGCCCCCATGTTTTAGTCTAATTGTTTTCTTCTTATAAAGTTTTTAACAGATATACTGGAACTTAAACAGGTCTCCCATGGTGTTGAGCAACACACGCTATATACTGGAGGAACTCAGCAGGTCAGGCAGCATCTACGGAGGGAATAAACAGTCGACATTTCGGGCCAAGACCCTTCATCAGGACTGAAGTTGGGGGGGGGGAGCTGAAGACAGCATAAGGTGGTGGGGGTGGGGAAAGAAATGCAAGCTGGCATCTTGTACTCCTATCCTTATTCTGAACCCCGCCCCCCTGGCGAGTGTGTACTCTTTCCCCTTCCCTTCACCTTATCCTGGCTTTGCCTCCTTTCCATTCCTGACAGAAGTGTCTCAAAATGTTGACTGTTTATTCCCCTCAACACACGCTCTCTGGCCAGCTGAGTTCTTCCAGCATTCTGTGTGTCTTGCTCAAGATTTCAGGTATCTGCAGAACCTCTTGTGTTTATGATTTAATCTCCCATGGTACAGTATTGTTCACTGTTAAACTCGAGTTGAGTCTCATGGAGAGTACAGGCAGCGGCATGCATTAGACAATCGACAACATTTCACTTGTCAATTGTGAGATAATGGGAGAGGGGAAACATTAGCTCAAAGGAAGAGAGTGTGATAGACAAGATCGTAACACATTCCACCTGGCATCCTCCTTAGGTAACACACATAAAAGTTGCTGGTGAACGCAGCAAGCCAGGCAGCATCTCTAGGAAGAGGTACAGTTGACGTTTCGGGCCGAGACCCTTCGTCAGGACTCATCGGCCTGAAACATCGACTGTACCTCTTCCTAGAGATGCTGCCTGGCCTGCTGCGTTCACCAGCAACTTTGATGTGTGTTGCTTGAATTTCCAGCATCTGCAGAATTCCTCGTGTTTGCGTTTTTAAATCCTCCTTAGCTTGTCCTTTTGGGATCGAGAAGAGCTTACTTCCACTCCAGGTCTACAGATTATGAGATAATCAATGATGCTAATGGAGATATTACACTCATTCAAAATGTATCCACTAGGCTTCTGCTGGTATCCACCAAATGGATTCCATTCTTCATGTCATTTCTTCTTCATGTACTTTGTCCATTTTGAATAATCCCCAGGATTCAGTGAGGATAACTTTACCCAAGGAAACTTTAGAAACATCCTTAGATCATTTCCTGTGCCCACCTGCTAATCTCTTACAATACTGACCTCTGAAAAGAGTTTGTTGCCACAGGCAGCTGTGGAGGTCAAGTCACTGGGTATATTTAAAGCAGAGTTCATAGTTTCTTGATTAGTAAGGGTGTCAAAGGTTATGTGGAGAAGACAGGAGATTGGCTTTAAGAGGAATAATAAATCAGCCATGATGGAATGGTGGAGCAGATGCAGGTAATTCTGCTCCTATGCCATATGGTCTTTAAGGATATCTGTTTGGGACGTCTGGTAATGGGTAAGCAGATAGCAAGGCCTGCCTATCAGAGCTGACTGAGGGCCTCAGTGTTGAGGATAGATGCGAGTTCATGTATTCTTTTGTTCAGTTGCAGGAGTTTGTGGAGCTTTGAAATAGTCTGTGTTTCAGGGATGTATGTTGGGGACCACGGCTGTTTGATTGTCCTTGAGGTTTGAGGCCTTGATCTTTAAACACGCTTCTTCTCAGACAGGCAACAGTTGTTTTGCCACATTGAGGGCGGCGGTGAATATCCGCATTGGTGCCTGCCTTCATTACTGGCTCCTGGGAGGTGGGAAGCAGTCCGTGTTTTCCCTCTGCAGCTCATGTCCTGTCATTGTCATGTTCATGTAATCATTTCTTAACCATTCATTTATGGGATGCACCCCGGGGGTCAGCAATATTTTTCGCTGAATTGTTCCTTAAAGCACAAGAAAAATTCAAAGTAAAGTTTATTATCAGAGTACATACATGTCACCACATACAACCCTGAGATTCTTTTCCCTGCGGGCATACTCAGCAAATCTATATAGAACAGTAACTGTAAACAGGATCAATGAACAACAAACTGTGCAAATGCAAATATAAATAAATAGCAAAAATAATGAGCATGAAATAACAAGATAAAGAGTCCTTAAAGTGAGACCATCGGTTGTGGGAACACCAGAAATAGAATGAGTGTAGTTTATACATAAACATAAAACCGTAAGACATGGGAGCAGAACTTGGCCATGTGGCCTATTTAGTCTGCTCCACAATCCGATCATGGCTGATTTATTTTCCCATTCAGCTCTATTCTACTGCCTTCTCCCTGTAATCTTTGATTCCCTTACTAATTAAGAGCCTCTGCTTTAAATATACCCAGTGGCTTGGCCTCCACAGCTGTCTGTTGCAGTGAATTCCACAGTCACCACCCTTCCTCTTCTGCAGCACAGTGATACAGCAGCCGCATAGCGCTTTTCAGCTCCAGCTTTCACCAATCGCTGTTCAATTCCTGATGCTGTCTGCTGCTCCAGATTCCTCCTACATTCCAAAGGCATAGATTAGTGAATTGTGGGCATGCTATATTGGCATTAGAACTGTAGCAACACTCGTGGGCTGCCTAGCACACTTCTCGCTGATTTGATTTGACCGAATGACGCATTTCGCTGTACGTTTCAATATACATGCTACAAATAAAGCCAATCTTTCTTTCTTCCTCATCTCTGTTCTTTCGGGCTGTCCTACTATTCTGTTCCCAAGCTCTCCCACTGCTGGAAACTTCGTCTCCACATCCACTCTATCTAGGCCACTCAATATCTAAATAGCATTCAGGCCTTTCAAAGCCATTAAAATGGCATTGCATATCATTTAGACGGTTAGGGAAGGAAATTAATTTGTATGTCTTTAGTGCTTTGGTTAAACGCTGACAAAAGTCGAACACTTAGCAATAAAGCAAAACTTTTTTAAAGAGTGGATGTTAAAGATTTTGGAAAGTTAATGCATATCTGAAGTTGAGATCTTCTTAAATAGTTAGTGGGTTACTTTGAGCAGAAAGTATTTTATAAAGATTTCTTTTCAGGTTGCCAGGGAATCCTGATGAAGGGTCTTAGTCTGAAAAATTGGCTCTTTATTTCTCTCCATAGATGCTGCTTGTCCTGCTGAGTTCCTGTAGCATTTTGTGTGTGTTGCTCTGAATTTCCAGCATCTGCAGAATCTATTGTGTTTTTGTTTTCAGATTGTTTATTTCTTTCTCGGGGAAACCAGTTTTGTGACTTGTTTTCGCTCTTGGGTTAACCCCGTGAGAGGAGAGTTAGTCATTCTCACACAGTGCAGAAGTAGGCCCACTGTGTTTGTGGCAGGCATCAAACAACCACCTACGCTAATCACACTTTATTGTCTCCACATTCCCATGAGATCCCCCCTCCACCCCATGGATTCTGCCACTTGCCTGGACAATAGGGGCAATTGCCCTACCAACACGCTCATCTTTGGGACGTGGGACAGAAATCATGCAAACTCCACACAGACAGCTGAGCTTTAGTAGCTGAACCGTTGCACTACAGCTGTGTTGTGAATGTTTTTCGAAAACTTTTTCTTCATTTCTCTGCAACATGTGGTATATGTTAAAATGAGTTGGTGGTTGATGCAATTGCAGAACAAAGCCATGTATAACATAGTGTGACCCGTATAACTTTGTGATTCAGTGTTACCTTAAGTTTCTATATATATTCACACAATGTCGTCTATAGATGGATTGTTATTTGTATGATAGTGCAAGCATGGAATTTTTGCATTTTGTATGTGTTGCTGTAGATTTCCAGAATCGGCAGAATCTCTTGTGTTAGTATGAAGTCCTAGCTTTCATCTTCCCAACTGAGATTAAGAAAAATGTCATTTGGTTAAATCCAAAAATTAAATACTGTACACACTGAAAATCTGAAATCTAGCAGAAAATGCTGAAATTACTCAGTCAGGCAACGGGAAAAATAAGGTTTGGGTGAATGTTCCTTAGTCGTGACAGTTTTAATGAAATATCATCAACCTAAAAGCTACTCTTTCCTACCTCCACCGCTGATGCTACTTGATCTGAGAGTGTTCCTAGGTCAATCAGCAGCTGTGGAGAAGGACCACAGTGTAGAGTTCTGCCTTGGAGAGGGAGGAAGGCCCTCAATTATTTTAGTAGTGTCCACCCACAGCAGAGCCCAAGTAGCAACAGTGCTATTGGTGCGTAGGAATGTAATAGAAAACATTGACCATGAATGTAAGAGTGAAAAGGCTGTGCACACTGGTTTACTCTTGTAAATATTTTGTATTATATAAAGCAGCAACAGAGAAACAAATCCTGTATAAGGTAGTTTCCTCATGTTGTCCAACTCACATTCTCAAATTTATCTGACCCCTCTGTCTATTTCTCTCTCTCTCCTCCCTCTGTCTATTCCTCTCTCCCCTCTGTCTATTCCTGTCCCCCCTCTGTCTATTCCTTTCTCCCCTCTGTCTATTCCTGTCCCCCCCGTCTATTCCTCTCTCCCTTCTGTCGATTATTCTCTCCCCTCTGTCTGTTCCTCTCTCCCCTCTGTCTATTCATCTCTCCCCTGTCTGTTCCTCTCTCCCTTCTGTCTATTTCTCTTCCCCCTATCTATCTCACCCTCCCCATCTGTTTAACTTCCTCTCTGTCTTTCTCTCTTCTATCCTCCTCTCTTGACAACCCCCGCCCCCCCCCATCCCTCCACCCTCTCTGAGTCTCAATAGCCATAAAAGACTTGCAGTGTTGGTTGGTCATCAGTGTGCTTATATCTGGCTTGTATTTCAGACTTTGCATTCACGCTCCGTCAGTACTAATATGCCACACCCCAAGCAGTGCTGCTGTTCATTTGTAATAACTACTGTATTTATATGAAAGTTTTTCAAATGCCTTTTTGAATCACAAGTATACTCTGGCCCATCTCATGCCTATTAGATATACAGTATCAGGGGAAAAAGGCCTCTTTTACAGACTATGTTTGCTTTGCACTATATGCACTGTGGATGCTGCCTCATGTTTTGATTTTCTAAGTGCCCTACATACCTTGTCCTTGATGAATACCAGCAGTTTGGCAAAACTGACATCAAACTAACTGAAGCAAAAAAAAATGTGCTGGAAATTTGAAACAAAATTGGAAGCAACCAGAAAAACTGGGCAGCTCGAGTTTTATCTGGGGAGAGAAGAATCAGAGTTATGTTAGGTCCATGACACTTCATGAGAGGAGCTGTGATGAAGAACCGTTTGCCTGAAACACTCTCTTTTGCTCTGTTTCAGGCAACTGATCTATCACTCCATCCTCAAAAGTAGCTGTATTACAAATGTTCCTTTCTAATTTATTTGGATTGTTTCCAAACTAGGAGAATTTTGGATCATTATCAGGATATTGGCAATACCACCTCTTTCAGTGCTCTGGATGCAAGTGGTCAGGTGCAGACTTCTCCAGTATCACTGGAGCGTCTTGTATTGAGTGGATGGGTTGAGAGGTTGGGATTTCCCCATGGAGCATGGGTTTTATGGGTTTAAGATGGGGAATCAGTGCTGATATGTTGAGCCATGTTTAGAGTGCTCAAAAATAAATTCATTTTTAGAATTCTGTTCCTTCACTCAAATGTACCACACCATATTTCTCATTAAAATCACTTTTAGCAAGTCAGTCTACCCTGTCAATCTACTGTGTCCTTGTCTTGAACTTGCATCACTGTCTGGTATGGAGGGGATCACAGCACAGGATTGGAAGAAGCTGCAGAAAGTTGTAAACTCAGTCAGCTCCATCATGGGCACTAGCCTCCCCAGCATCGAGGACGTCTTCAAAAGGCATTTCCTGAAGAAGGTGGCATCTATCATTTAGGACCACCATCACCCAGGAAATGCCCTCTTTCCATTGCTACCTTTAGGGAGGAGATAGAAGGAACTGAAGGCACACGTTCAACATTTCAGTAACAGCTTCTTCCCTTCTGCAATCAGATTTCTGAAGGGGCAATGTAATTTATAGTATTTTTATGTACTGCTGCCACAATACAACAAATTTCACAACACATGTCAATGATATTAAACCTGATTCTGATTCTGATTTGGTAAAATCACCAAATTGACCACTTGACCAGTGCATTGGCTGTTGTTGCTCTGTGATTAATTTCACCTGTAGTCTGCACGTATTCTGAGAACAAGTGGAGAAAATGTCAAGACAGTGCATCATTGAGGCATCCATTGAGACCATGGATCTGCGCCTGGAAAATCTTCACTCTCCAGGGCAAGGTTGTATGGAAGACGAGCAGTTGCCCATGCAAGTCTCCCCTCTCCACGACACCGATGTTGTCCAAGGGAAGGGCATTAGGACCCATACAGCTTGGCACCAGTGTCGTCGCAGAGCACTGTGTGGTTAAGTGCCTTGCTCAGGGACACAACACGTTCCCTTGGCTGGGGCTCGAACTCACGACCTTCAGGTCGCTAGTCCAATGCCTTAACCACTTGGCCACATGCCCTCACCAGGACAGTGCAGAAATATATTAAACTGATAGATTATTAATCTGAAGCAACACACTTAAAATTTGCTGGTGAACACAACAGGCCAGGCTGCATCTCTAGGAAGAGGTACAGTTGACGTTACTGGCCGAGACCCTTCGTCAGGACTAACTGAAAGAAGAGATAGTAAGAGATTTGAAAGTGGGAGGGGGAGGAGGAGATCTGAAATGGTAGAAAAAGACAGGAGGGGGAGGGATGGAGCCAAGAGCTGGACAGTTGATTGGCAATAGGGATTTGAGAGGATCATGGGACAGGAGGCCTAGGGAGAAAGAAAGAGGGAGGGGGGAATCCCAGAGGATGGGCAAGGAGTATAGTGAGAGGGACAGAGGGAGAAAAAGAGAAAGAGAAAAAAAAATACATATATAATAATAATAAATAAATAATGGATGGGGTACGAAGAGGAGGTGGGGCATTAACGGAAGTTAGAGAAGTCAATGTTCATGCCATCAGGTTGGAGGCTACCCAGAAGGAATATAAGGTGTTGTTCCTCCAACCTGAGTGTGGCTTCATCTTGACAGTAGAGGAGGCCGTGGATAGACATATCAGAATGTGAATGGGACATGGAATTAAAATGTATGGCCACTAGGAGATCCTGCTTTCTCTGGTGGACGGAGCGTAGGTGTTCAGCGAAATGGTCTCCCAGTCTGCGTCAGGTCTCGCCAATATATAGAAGGCCGCATCGGGAGCACCGGACACAGTATATCACCCCAGCCGACTCACAGGTGAAGTGTCGCCTCACCTGGAAGGACTGTCTGGGGCCCTGAATGGTGATGAGGGAGGAAGTGTAAGGGCATGTGTAGCATTTATTCCGCTTACAAGGATAAGTGCCGGGATGGAGATCGGTGGGAAGGGATGGGGGGAACGAATGGACAAGGGAGTCGCGTAGGGAGTGATCCCTGCGGAAAGCAGGGGGGTGGGAGTGAAAGATGTGCTTAGTGGTGGGATCCCGTTGGAGGTGGTGGAAGTTACGGAGAATTATACGTTGGACCCGGAGGCTGGGGTGGTAGGTGAGAACAAGTGGAACCCTATTCCTAGTGGGGTGGCGGGAGGATGGGGTGAGAGCAGATGTGCGTGAAATGGGGGAGATGCGTTTTAGAGCAGAGTTGATGGTGGAGGAAGGGAAGCCCCTTTCTTTAAAAACGGAGAACATCTCCTTCGTCCTGGAATGAAAAGCCTCATCCTGAGAGCAGATGTGGCGGAGACGGAGGAATTGCGAGAAGAGGATGGCATTTTTGCAAGAGACAGGGTGGGAAGAGGAATAGTCCAGATAGCTGTGAGAGTCAGTCGGCTTATAGTAGACATCAGTGGATAAGCTGTCTCCAGAGACAGAGCCAGAAAGATCTAGAAAGGGGAGGGAGGTGTCGAAATGGACCAGGTAAACTCGAGGGCAGGGTGAAAGTTGGAGGTAAAGATAATGAAATCAACAAGCTCAGCATGCATGCAGGAAGCAGCGCCAATGCAGTTGTTGATGTAGCGAAGGAAAAGTGGGAGACGGATACCAGTATAGGCTTGGAACATGGATTGTTCCACAAAGCCAACAAAAAGACAGGCATAGCTGGGACCCTTACGGGTGGCCATGGCTACACCTTGAGTTTGGAGGAAGTGGGAGGAGCCAAAGGAGAAATTATTAAGGGTAAGGTCTAATTCTGCTAGACGGAGGAGAATGGTGGTGTGGAATCCAAAAAGAAGCGGAGAGCTTTGAGACCTTCCTGGTGGGGGATGGAAGTATATAGGAACTGAACATCCATGGTGAAAATAAAGCGGTGGGGGCCAGGGAACTTAAAATCATCGAAAAATTTCAAAGCATGAGAAGTGTCACGAACATAGGTAGGAAGGGATTGAACAAGGGGGGATAAAACAGTGTCGAGGTATGCAGAAATGAGTTCGGTGGTGCAGGAGCAAGCTGAGACAATGGGTCTACCTGGACAGGCAGGTTTGTGGATCTTGATCTATTCAGTTGAATCTGAAATAGTCAATTAAACAGAGCTTCTAGATGAAGCTTTAATCAAATATGTAACAGACCTATACACCAAAGGTCTATGTTATTCTGCAGTCTTTTCATGAATTGGATAAAGATCAAGGTAAATATGTTATGAAAGTACTTGTATGTGGAAGATTACAAATGTGGCTGAGTAGTGCAACAACAACAACCACCTCTTACTCAATGTTAGCAAGACCAAGGAGCTGATTATTGACTTCAAGAGCTAGAAACTGGAGGTCCATGAGCCAGTCCTCATGGGGGATCAGAGGTGGAGAGGGTCAGCAACTTTAAATTCCACAGTGTTATCATATTAGAGGACCTGTCCTGGTGTCTACGTCCTTAGAAGTTTGCAAAACTTCAGTATGACATCTAAAACTTTGACAAACATATAGATGTGTGGTGGAGAGTATATAGACTGGCTGCACAACAGCCTGGTGTGGAAACACTAATGCCCTTGAATGGGAAATCCTACTAAAAGTAGTGAAGGTGGCCCAGTCCATCACGGGTAAAGCCCTCCCCATGATTGAGCTCATCCACACAGAGCATTGTTGCAGGAAAGCAGCATCTATCATCAGGGACCGCACCATTTAGGGCATACTCCCTTCTCACTGCTTCCATCAGGAAGAAAATACAGGTGCTGCAGTACGCACGCCACCAGATTCCGGTATAGTTGCTACCCCTCGACCATCAGACTCTTGAATCAGAGGGGATAACTTCACTCAACTTCACTAGCCCCAACATCGAAATGTTCCTACAACCAATGGACTCACTTTCAAGGACTCTTTGCCATGTTCTCGATATTTATTGTTTATTTATCTAGTTTGTATCTAGATTGCAAACTACTCATTTAAACAATGATATAGCCACCTATAATTTTGCCTGTATTGATTCATAAATAAAATACAAATTTAATACATTAGCAAAATGCTAATTAGTAAAATACTAAACTGAATGCAAGCACTGCTGAAAAAAGAAGTTCATGTCCTTTAGAAAATGCATCTGTTGTCTTGGAATACGTAATTGCCCAATGATAGCTGAACAAACGTTTGGCCAAGCTCCAGCCACCACCACCTCACTTTGATGAAGGTCTTTTCTTGAAGCTGCAAACTTCAAAGTGTCCTGATGAAGGGTCCCGGCCTGAAACGTCGACTGTACCTCTTCCTAGAGATGCTGCCTGGCCTGCCGCGTTCACCAGCAACTTTGATGTGTGTAACTTCAAAGTGTATATTGTCATAGTGGTTCCAGAAGTTTCTGTAAAGTTAATGCCTCACTGATGTGCTTTGCACTAGAATGCTGGCTATTCAAGTTGGCATAAAGAGCAGCAATTTTCGATAAATGATTGAAGGATACTTTTTTAGTAAAAGGCTGGCTTTTTGATTAACAAGTTGGGTCGTATATTCCAACCTAAGTGTAAACTTGTAGAGAAAAGAAAATGGATTTCTTGCATTTGGAGGATAGTGTGCTGTAAGGAAAGAGGAATCACCATCTTGCATGCCTGCCTGAGAGATGAATTAGCCACTTGGTGCTCTGTTACGGGGTAGGAGATTAGGAGAGGAAATGGCAGCAAAGTTGTAGAGTCTGAATGGGGAAAGCTGCTTGAGTAAAGACTGGGAGCTCTCAGTTTTGTTTCTGCATCGTATAATAGTGGTGAAAAATAGATAATTCCTTTATAGTTTATAGATGATATGTGCTTTTGAATTTGATATTTACTATCCTGCTTTGCAAAGTACAAAGCTAGTAACTTGTTCTCCATGGAAGGTGTGCACAATAGGTCACCCATTTTCAGAATCAAGAATCCAGTTTATATCTGGTTCATGGGTGGGTTTGTTGCCCATTCAGAGATCTGGTGGCAGACGGGTAGAAGCTGTTGCTAAAAGGCACCTTGTCCCTGATGGTAGTTACGAGAAGTCATGTCTGGGATGGTGAGCGACCTTACTGATGGGTGATGGGTGACACCTTCTTGAGGCAGTGACTTTTGAAGATGTCCTCGATGGTGGAGAGACTGGTGCCCCTGATGGAGCCCACTGAGTTTGCAACCCTCTGCAGCGTTTCTCAATCCTGTGCATTTGTTTCCATACCAGATGGTGAAGCAGCCAGTCTTCATGGTGCACCTGTAGACATTTGCTAGAGTCTCTGATGACATACCAAATTCTGCATTAAGCATGCATTGAGGTTTAAACATCAGCTGATATGATAGATATTTTGCATCTGTTTGCACGATCCAGCCCTCTTGACATTCAAGGATTCTCTATCTGTATACATTTTAACTAATGATTTATTGGCAAAAGTACTTGAGGGTTTGTGCAGAGTCTAATAAATGGGCATAAATTATGTTCCAAAGGTTAGCAGGAAATGATGTTCTGATGTTGGTGTGCAAGAATCTGCATCAGAGACTGATTAGGGACGCTCATACACACCGCTAATGTTTAGTCAGATGTCTGCAGCGGTCAGTGTGATTAGAAAACTAAGTAAGAGGTAATATGTAAGCTGATGCAGTGCAGTTGGTAGAGAGGTTTCTCTAGGTCCTCTGTAGCTTAATTAGTCATCGTGCTGTGGGTGGAGTATAGTGTGGGTGGTTTGATTCTGCTTTGCTGTGTTTAAGCATGCATCCTCTGCATGCTTTGTTCTGTCTGTAGGATTAGCAAAACAAAAAAAAAGTGAACTTCCTAAATTACTCAAGCTGGGGTTTGGCGGTTCAACTATTTGTTTTGTATTCTGGACTGTCATATATCTGTGTCTGTCATTTCTTAAGAGAAAAAAAATGTTATGCAGGCTTCAGAAAACATGATTCAAGTAAAAGATACTATCAACTGCAAGCTTGTTTTGCAAATCTTATTGCATAATAACTAATAAAATGCAGTGCTTTTCACAAAGTCGTGGAGGAGAGATAATAAAGCAGTGTTTTACACTTCTGAGTCCTGATCAGTTCCAGACCAATAAGGTGTGAAGAAATACCCCCTCCCTCCCCCTTCATGAGTCATGGTGCAGAACTATCAATAACTTGACATTAGTTGACTTGTCTTGCATGGAGAGCCCAGAAGAATGTCTGTTGGAAATACCACACTGCTGCAATAGGAGCCACTGTGGTGACCAGAATGATTTATTAAGGCGCAGGACTGGAAAGGAAATTCTTCTTATATTAATTCATGTTCAGGAATATGAGCATAAGTGTGGCAAGGTTCCACTTCCTGTTACTTTGATCATATTATCTAATGAATTAAATATTTTCCTTGAGAAAAGGGAATTTTGAAATTTACTGCAGTCGATTTAAAATGGGGGCATCAGACATACAGAGGATATCAGATGTGAGACTTAGATATGGGTTTTATTTGCCACAGGATGTGGGCATTGCTGACAATGCCAGCATTCATTGTCCATTCCAAGGTGTTCCTGAACTGACCAGGCAATCAGAATCACAATCAGGTTTATTTTCACCGGCATGTGTCGTGAAATTTGTTGTTTTGTGGCAGCAGTACATTGCAATACATAATAAAAATTGTAAATTACAGTAAATAAGTGCAAAAAAAGTGAGGCAGTGTTCATGGGTTCAGTATCCATTCAGAAATCAGATGGCAGAGAGGAAGAAGCTGTTCCTGAATCGTTGACACTGTGCCCTCAGGCTCCTGTATCCCCTTCAGCTGGTAGCAATGAGGAGACGTGTCCTGGGTGATGGGGGTCCTTAATGATGGACGCTGCCTTTTTCAGGCATTGCTCCTTGAAGATGTCCTGGATGCTGGGGAGGTTAGTGTCCATGATGGAGCTGACTGAGTTCACAACTTTCTGCAGCTTCTTTCAATCCCGTGCAGTGCCTTGCCCCCCCACCCCCATATCAGACGGTGATTCAGACCATTCCTGAAAAACAGGGAATTTTATGGGGACACATGGCAAAATTGCTTCCCTGAAGGTTTGTGTACCATGAGGGTTTTTAAGAGAAACTAGTAGTTTTGTGTTTACTGTCTCTGTGATTAGCCTTTTAATTTTTTTTCAGATTTATTTAATTAACTGTAGATTCTCCAGCTACCAGGTCCAGAGAAAAATGATCCAGCATTCTGGATTGCTAGTTCTGTAATTTAACCACCTCTGATATCATATTCTTAACATAAAAAAGCCATGTGCTATGAAAGTTAAATGTTTTAACACCATGTAAGGCTCCGATTGAAAGATACAGCTCTGTATTATGGTGGTTTTGTTGGTATTGTAGATATATTGACAACATTTTTACTGCAATAGTCCTAAGCTGCCTTGTTTCGGCAGCCTGGACTGTTTTGCAGCCCATTTTAGCATGCTTGGGTTGTTGTAAGGTTGCACACAGGTTTTTAATGAGAATTTTGTGTTTAAAAAGTGCACCTCTGGACTCTACGTAATCTCTGCCAGTTATTCCTAACCACGTACCTGGATGTGATAATGCTTATCTCCCATTATTTATTTAGTGAGCTGCGATATTTCACCTCTCCTGCACTTAAAGCAGTTTATTCAGACAACAGTGGCTATTGTACAGCTCTTGGTGTATGGACCTTGTCCTTATCAAGACATTCATGTCTGAACTGGGCGTGGAATATATTAACCCCACCCTAGGCTCAGCAAACTACATTTCTTGTGTTTTGACTATATCTTCATATCTACTGTTGCATCGAGAATTTGTTTTTACATCCCTACAGCATTAATTTTTTCAGCTACTTTTTGAGAATCTGATCATCAGCAGAACGGCATAGCAGTTAGCTTGATGGTATTACAACGCGGGGTGTCCTGGAGTTCAATTCTGTCACCATCTGTCAGGAGTTTATACGTTCTCCCCGTGACTGAGTAGGTTTCCTCTGGGTGCTCCAGTTTCCTCCCACAGTCCAAAGACGTACCAGTTAGTAGGTTAATTGGCCATTGTAAATTGTTCTGTCATTAAGCTAGTGTTAAATAGATCCGTTACTGGGTGGTGTGGCTCATTAAGTTGGAAGGGCTCGTTCAGCATTGTATCTATAAATAAAAAGAATAAAAAAGACTGCAAAACTTAAAACAACTAACAGAAAGACATCTCATGTTGGACCTAAGCTAAATCAAATCTGGCTGAACAATAAAGATTTGTTTCTTGAATTGATCTGAGAAATTATTTTCCATGGTTTTCTTTCTTTTTTTTTTGAAAATCTTATTTTTCTGGTCCCTTTTCCATTTGATTCTGGTAATCTGCACAATCTCTGTAATCTTCCTGGAGCTCAAATCCTCTGGAGGAGATGTGCACTGTGTTTGAAATGACAGTAGGGAGCTTCTATTAGAACAGTGGTGATCAAAGCACATGGGAAAGAAGATGTACTCGTGGGCAGATTAAGAAAATTGGTTGGGTGATTGCGGCACGTTCTCCAACCCTTTGTCAAATGTTGATCATAAAACCTGCGTTTGGCCTGTGTTGAAAAATGTGTTTCTTTCTTTTCTCATTGCACTGCAGAGCGTTCGTTTTAGAATGCTAGAAAGAAATAACCCACTTGCCTGTAATGTGCTTATTTGCAGTTGGAATGTTGTAGATTTTTATTCTATGAGAAGTGCTTACTTAGAGTGCTTAAAGTAGTGCAGTGCCTAGTGAAGTGAACTAGTCTTAAAAATTGATCAGCATTAAGGAAATAATTTCAATGTGTGTTGCTTGTCCGCCCTATCCGATGATGACAGTGAGACCTTTATGGGAGGGTTTTTAAAGTCACTCTCTTGACCTTGGAAGTCCGGGTCCGGTTGTACGTATAATCATTACAGCTGGGGTCTTTCTTGGTTGCAGTGCATGACCGTGACTTCTGTGTCTTGTCATGCCCTTTGGTCTCCTCGAAGTGTTGCGGAACCCAATTTCCAGCCGTTGGATCTCACTGTTGATCTCATCCGCCATTGTGCCAGAGTTGACTTCACATGCGAGGACAGACATCTACCTGTCTCACCGAGGTATGAGGCCCACTGGCTATCCTCACCTGGTTTAGTGGTGTACCAGTTGTGGCTGCTATCACGTTCAAAACAGCTACTTTGTGCCACAGATGAGAGCTGAGTGTCCAGTGAGGCCAAAAGGTGAGTGAGCTGCCCCAGAATGGACATGTCAGGCCCCTTCACCACCCCTCCCTAGACCCCACTTTCGATGTGATGTGTGGCAAACCACAGCCATGAAATTTAACTTTGGCCTTCAAGTGAAAATGGTTGGGCAGCTTTTCTCATGGGGCTTAGTTAAAACAACATTTAAAAAAAAAACTATATATAAAACCATTTCCTCAACTAGTTGAAAGCTCAACATTTTGTTTGATGGCTAGTTTAAAAAATAAGTAGGTGTATGGATGCCTATTATACACTGAATGGCCACTCTATTAGGTACACCTGTACACCTGCTCATTAATGGAAATATCTAATCAGCCAATCATGTTGGAGCAACACAATGCACAAAAGCAGGCAGACGTTGTCAAGAGGTTCAATTGTTTTTCAGACCAAATATCAGAATGGGGAAGAAATGTGATCTAAAAGACTTCGACCGTGGAATGATTGTTGGTGCTAGACAGGGTGGTTTTGGTATCTCAGAAACTGCTGATCTCCTGGGATTTTCATGCACCACAGTCTGTAGAGTTTACAGAGAATGGTGTGAAAAACAAAAAAAAAACATCCAGTGAACACCAGTTCTGTGGACGAAAAAGTCTTGTTAATGACAGTAGTCAGAGGAGAATGGCCAGACTGGTTCAAGCCGACAAGAAGGTGACAGTAACTTAAGTAAACACGTCTTATAACAGTGGTGTTCAGAAGAACGTCTCTGAATACACAGCCTGTCGAGCTTTGAGGTGGGTGGGCTACAGCAGCAGAAGACCACACACACAGATACATTCAGTGGCCACTTCATTAGGTATTAGAGGTACATAATAAAGTGGCCATTGAGGGTATATCTCCATTTGTAGATATACAGAGTTTGGTTATTGACTGGCCATAATTTTACAAACACAAGAGATCTGCAGGTGCTAAAAATCCCCAGTCACACGTCAGATGCTGGAGGAACCCAGCAGGTCAGACAACATCTATGGACTGATGAAAGATCTCAACTCAAAATGTCAGCCCTTTTATTCGTCTCCACAGCTGCTGCCTGACCAGCTAAGTCCCTCCATTTGTGTGGGAGCCATAATTTCATTAAACACAAAAAATATTTGAGGAACTAAAGAGCTTCCAAAGTACATTATTATCCTGCAGTTTTTTTTTGTTGGGACTGTCTCAACTTGTCACTCCTGGTATTTCTTTTTGGAGATGAGCTTATCAAGCTTTTAGCTTTAGCAAATATGGAATGGAAAAGCAAAATGTCTGCCTTTAAACCTTTATATATCCTGCAGTGAGGATTTGTGAGCTGCAAAGAAGTCATATGTTTCTCAAAGCAGCATGCACTGTTGTGCCAGGTATCGCCAGACACTTTGAATTGGCTCAGTTCTGTTTTGTACCATCCAGCCATTCAGTCATCTTACTGAGTGAATGCATTAACAAGATGAAAATGGTGGTGATCAAAGATCCTTGATCCTTCAGTTGACATTGTTCTATGCAGAGTGAGGCATCATTAAAAGTGAGCTAAGCCAGGTTCTAACTGCATGAATGTTAATATCTTTTCACCTCCCCATTAACTCCACAAAAACAATGAAAACTCACCTTGAGCAGCAATAATTCCATCCTCTTTTTGGTTCAGAAGCAATTCTCTTATTGCTAAGTTTTCCAAGGTTTCAAGTTCCTCTGTTCCAAGTTTTTTTCAAGGGTTGATCAATAAAGTGGATATATTTTTGAGCTGCCAATCCCACCCCCAGAATGGGAGTCTGATTTATTCTTGGCCTGAAGTAACTAATAATGTTTTATATTGTAATGAGGTATTCTTGAGTTAACCTTCAATATAAATAAGTGTGCAAGGCACTGGGCGTCATCTTGTAAAGTAGATAAGCCTGCTTCCTTTAATGGAAAAGGAAAACCAGTAGTTTCAGAGCAATGTTGTGTAGTTGGAGAGTCTAGGACCAGAGGCACATCCTCAGACTGAAGGATGTCTCGTTAGAACAGATACGAGTAGGAATTTCTTTAGTCAGAGGGTGTGGTGAGTCTGTGGAATTCATTGTCACAAATGGCTCTGGAGACCAGGTCATTGGGTTTAAAATTATTGTTTAAAGTGGAGGTTAGTAGATTCTTGATTAGTAAGGGTGTCAAAGGTTGTGGCGAGAAGGCAGGAGAATGAAGTTGAGAGGGATAATAGATCAGCCATGGTGGGGCGGACTTGATGGCCAAATAGCCTAATTTTACTCCTGTGTATTAAAGTCTTACAGACACAGCTCAGCATATCACAGAAACCAACTTCCCTTCCATGGACTCTTGTCAGCATTTCTTACTGCCTCAATAAAGCTGCCAGCATTATTAAATACCCCCCTCCCTCCCCACCACGGGCATTCGTTCTTCTCCCATCTCCCATCTCCCACCAGGCAACAGATACAAAAGCCTGAAGGCACGTACCACCATGCTCAAGGGCAAGGCAGCTTCTATCCCACTGTTATCAAGTTCCCGAGTACAAAATAGACTCTCACCCTCACAATCTACTTTAAGGCCTACACCTTATTGCCTACTTGCATTGGACTATCTCTGTAACTCTACAATTTGTTCTGCACTCTGTTACTGTTGTACCGTGCTTTACCTCGATGTATGAGTAGTATATAAGGCAAGTTTTTCACTGCACCTCAGTATGTGAAGTAATGAAGCAATTTACCAATTTAACAGTAAGTAGCATGACGCTGGTAATGACCATCGTTTTGCTATGATCTCAGCAAATGGAGCCTTTGGCTTGGTGCAAGATTTACTTATTTATTTTATTTAGAGTTACGGCGCCCAATAAGCCGCATCATGCAGCAACCGAACCACTTAACACTATAAATAATCACAGGACAATTTACAATGACCAATTAACTTACTGAACGGTGCATCTTCGGGCTGTGGAAGAAGACTGGAGCACCCGGAGAAAACCCGTGTGGTTCATGGGGAGAATGTAGAAACTTCTTACAGGAACTCTGAACTCTGGAACACCCTCAGCTGTAACAGAGTCGTCGCACTAACCGCTACGCTACAGTGCTGCGTAACGAACTCCCCTCACTGGCCTCTGTAACTGTCCCAGAGCATGGGGACGACTGCAGTTTTTGGAACCAGTTTCATGATGTAAGTGAGCAGGAAGTGCCAGTATAAACTGAGTATGTGATTTATGAGTTGGCCTTTTCATCCATATCAATAGTTAGAGATTACTTCGGATGTGATATTTTACTTTCCAAGTTGTCTAATGTTTCAATGTGGTTTGCCATTTTGGAAGGATTCCTAAAATTTTAAAGATTTACCAGTGATTATTTTTTCCCAACCAACCACGTTTCTCTAACTGGCGATTTCCTGATTTGAAGTTAAAAAGCCAATGCTCCGTTGTGAGTTGCTGCAATCATTTAGGAATTGATTGGCAATGCTGTTTGTGAGTTTGAAACTTTAATGCTTATCTGCAATACCAGCAGGCTCCGACTTTGAACTGTGATGCTGAATTATTTGGTGCAGAGGAGACGAGTTAGGAGGAGAATGGGCTAGCAAGAATGGTTTAAAGAAAAGGGTATTTGAAAACCAGAATCGGATTTATTATCACTAACATATGTGACAAAGTTTGTTGTGTAGCAGCAATACAATGCAATACATAAAGATACTGAGGCCCTCCATTATTTGGAGTTGATCATAGATGTTGTGTCCTAGCCTTCCACGTATGCGCAAGCCAGGACAGTACAATGTGGAGAGCAAGCTGTTGCCCCTGCAGCAGGCTCATTCCCTCCACGCAGCTGATGAATCCAAAGGAATGGCAGAGACTGATACAGTTTGGCAGGAGTTGCCAGTCAGCATCGAGCAACGTAGGACTGCCTTAGGGACTTCATCTCGGGGTTTACCCCCGAAGCCTCCCCTATGAGTGGGTATTGCTGCAGGGCAGCAGAGGGTTGAGATCAGAGTTTTCCTTCTGGATGAACTGACGAGCCTCTTCTGCATGAAGCAATTTATTCCAAGGCGCCGATAACGTGCCTTTGTCCCTACTCCTGTCAGTAGAAGTGGTTCTGCTGGGCTTAGTAGCTAAGCCCCAAGTGAGGGCCAAGAGCAGGACTTGGTTGTCAGAGGCTATTTGAGACGCACGCTTTGTGAGCATTTAATAGGTATTGGGAGCTTATCCCCGTGATCACCCTCAACACCTGTCTATGACAACCTTAAGGAGCCTAAAATTACTATAAACAATAAAATAATATTAATTTATAATAAAAATAAATAGTGCAAAAAGACAGCAAAATGGTGTTCATGGATTGATTCATGGACCATTCAGAAATCTGGTGGCAGAGGGGAAGATGCTGTTCCTACAATGTTGAGTCTTCAGGCTCCTGTACCTCCTCCCTGATGGTAGTGATAAGAAGAGGCCTGTCCCGGATCGTGAGGGTCCTTAAATAAGGCCGTAGGCATTGAATAAAATGGAGCAATGGTGATTCTTGCCCCCCCCCAATATTCTTCTGAAACTTGTCTATTTAGGGCAGGCATGTTTAAGAAAACAATTTAATTATCTATGGAAGTGGGTTCTTTGTAATATGAGGCAGGTTTGAAATTTAGAAGTAATGGTGCTGCTGACTCTTCAGGGAGGGAAGAGAAAAAAGAAAGATTAAAAATCTGTTATTTAAACAGTGCCTGGCACAGTAAAAATTTAACAGTGCATTGCAGTAACCATTTCCTTTGATCAGTGCACCCTCCTGAATTATTCAGCGATGCTTGTTTCTATGTGATGTATTTGCCTGTCGTTCATTTGGGCTGAGAAATAGCACTTTGTATTTGACCCACATCACATCCTGTAGTCAGCATTTATCTTGCTGCAGAGGATTCTGTATTTGAATGGGGTCCAGAGCACATTCAAATCATCTTCCTTCACTTGCTCAGATCAGCTGGATGTTCTCCCAAGCTGCTTCGAAGACCAGTGGACTTGTATGTCAGTTCGTGTTCACTGCGTAACTGAAGGGATGCTGCACCATTGGTAGTTGGCATGGTAGCGCAGGGTATAGTGGACTGCTTTGCAACACCAGCAATGAGCGATTGGGGTTTAATTCCCGTTGATTCCTGCCGTTGTCTGTATGGATTTTGTACGTTCTTCCCATAACTGTGTGGGTTTCCCCTGGTAGCTCTGGTTTCCTCCCACATTCCAAAGACGTACGGGTTGGGGTTACTGAGTTACCTGCTGTGTTGGCGGCAGAAACATGGTGACACTTGTTGGCTACCCAGCACAGGTTTGGTTGCCGATGCAATCAACACATTTCACTGTGTGTTTCCGTGTAAGTGTGACAAATAAAGCTTATCTTGTATCTTTATCTGTAGATTCAATTGGCCCCTGCATCAGATTATTATCTTTTATTTAGAGATACAGTGCGGTAACAGGCTGTTCCAGCCCAATGAACCTATGCAGCCCAATCACACCCATGTGACCAACTAAACCGTACATCTTTGGGACTATGGGAGGGGACCGGAGCTCCCAGGGAAAACCCACTTGGTCACGGGGAGAGCGTGCAAATGCCTTACAGGCAGCGGAATTGATCGCCGGCGTTGAAAAACGTTACCATAACCGCTGCACCATCATGCCACCCACAAGTTTATTGCATCTGGGTGCAGTGGACTTGGGAAGGTTTGAACAAGCTAAGGGAAAGCTTGAGCCCGTAAGTTACCACAGAACGTCCATGCCTCGCCACTCAGAAATTCTGCAGATGTTGGAAGTCCAGAGTAGCAGGCACAAAATGCCAGGGGAACTCAGCAGGTCAGGCAGCATCTATGGAACGGTATAAAGATTGGACACTTTTGGTCAAGGCCTTCACCATTTGACTCCTGATGAAGGGTCTTGCCTCAAAACGTCGAATGTTTATTCCTTTCCATAGATGCTGCCTGAGCTCCCCCAGCATTTTGTGTGTGTTGCCACTCACCAAACTTTGCAAGTGTTTAACATCTGCCATTTAAAATAGATTTGATCAGACTAAACTGCATGTGCTATTTAACCTCTTTATTTGGTGATATCGAATTATTGCACAGAATCATTCACAGTGAAGTTCTCACTGGAATTTGGGATTTGCAAACTTTTCTCTTTACTGATATTCAACCAGTGTGATGAAAATTGCTGAACTGGGTCAATTACCTGTTTACATGAGGCAGTTAACTGAAGCTGCTTTAAACCACTGAGGATGTGGCAAGCACTGCATCATTACAAGTTGTTTCTGTTTTTCTTAAATAACCATCTTTATGTACTTAAGTACTTGGAAATTAATATTTTTGAAGTTGGCTTACAGTTAGTAGTGATCCTTTGTTTGCTTGTTTGAAAGACACTCATTTGATCAAGGTTTGTGAGCATTTTAGTTGAGATTTCAGTTCTGGTAGTTACTGAGGAGAAGTACACTTGTCACCTAGAGTTGAGAAAAAAAACTTTAACAATCAGTTTGGCTGAAGTTATACTCAGTCGCCACTTTATTAGGTACACCTGTACACTTCATCAATACAAATATCTAATGAGCCAATCATGCCCACTGGATGTTTGTTTGTTTTTTTGTACCATTCTCTGTAAACTCTAGAGGCTGTTGTGAGTGAAAATCCCAGGAGATCAGCAGTTTCTGAGATACTGAAATTACCCTGTCTGACACCAACAATCGTTCCACTGTGAGAATCACTTAGATCACATTTCTTCCCCTTTCTGTTTGGCTTGAACAACAGCTGAACCTCATGACCGTGACTGCATGCTTTTATGCATTGAATTGGCTGCTTAGATATTTGCATTAATGAACAGGTATACGGGTGTACCTAGTGAAGTGGCCACTGAGGGTATGTCAGAGATCATAAACCTGATTCTGATACCATCAGTACAAATAGAGGTTGCTGCTGATTAACACATACATTTTGGCCACTATTATGGAATACACTTTTAAAATGTAACTGGTATTCCATGATTATAAGGACTGGGCATAATAATGAATATTTTGGTAGAAGTTTTGGATCATCAGAACAGAGTCCATTTCAACCCAAAATGTCGACAGTTTCTTCCCATCCTCCACAGATGTCGCTCAGCTGGCAGATTTCCTCCAATAGACTCGCTTGTTTGTTGTTCCAGCATTCGCGTCTCTTGTGCCTCCATGTGAATACCTTCTGCTGTAAAGTAGACCTTGTGAAACAAGATTTTTCATCATTCTGTCTAAATGAGTAATTGCAGAGTCCACTTAAATGCGTGGATGATGACATTTTTCTAATTTCTCTCCTCTGCAGCCCAGAACCTAATTGGTTCATTGATAAGATGACTAATCTTTCCATACAATGTGCCGAGGATCCCTTCCTTTTCGAAATGTCCTTGAGAGCAGCTATTGAGATAGATTTGATATGATATTTTTGCTGTTAACAGTTCATGCTTGAAGTTTTCTGAAGAACCAAACATAACTGAAAGTTAGTTCAATCATTTAAAGTCATTATCTCAGTAGATTAATTACCATTTTATCCTGGGATAAGGTTTTGGTATCTGAACCGATGTGTTTTGAGTTAGATTGATGCTGGCACAAGAGCACAGAACTACTCCTGTGGGAAGGATTCAGTGGTGACCTTGAGATCTGTCTGTGTGGAGATTTCATGTTCTCCCTGTGGCTTCTTTTGGTTTCTTCTGGGCGCTGCAGTTTTGGTGCACATCCCAAAGACCTGCTAATTGGTAGTTAATTGCTGACCATAAATGACCCTCACTGTAAGTGAGAAGGAGAAATGGGGTGAAGTATGTTAAGAGGAAATGGGACTGAGAGCTGGCAGAGACTCGATGGGATGAACAGCCTCCTATATCATAGGTGCTTGTGAAATGTGAGTTGCATAAGGGTTTAAAGAAGAAATTGGTTTTATTTGTTACGTGTACGTGAAAGCATTCGGTGAAATGTATCACCAGTGTCAATGACAAACAGTGTGAGGATGTGCTGGGAGCAGCCCGCTATAGTGTCACCATGCCTCCGACACCAACACGGGGCATCCCACAGCTGATTAAACTCAACCATACACCTTTGGAATGTGAGGGGGTGGGACCCGTGAACCTGTAAGAAACCCACACAGTCACAGGGAGAAGATACAGATTCCTTACAGGCAGCAGCGGGAATAGAATCCCGGTGGGTGGTCGCTGGCACTCTAAAGTGATCGTGCTGTCCGCTATACTGCTGCCCTGTCCTTGGCATCGACTTCAATGGCCGGGAACCGAACTCCGGCCAACTGCTTGGCAGCTATGCCTGCCACTTTGCTACCATTGTACTTAAATCCCCGAGCTAAGCTGAGAGGAGATTGCTGACGGTCAGCACAAGATTCTGCAGATGCTGAGAGTCCAGAATAACACACACAAAATGCTGGAGGTCAGGCAGCACCTATCAGTCCTGATGATAGGTGTCGAGCCAAAGCGTCGACTACTCGTTCCTGACCTCCAGCGTTTTGTGTGATGATTGTTGACCTAAAGATTTAGCATAGTCTGGCCTGTTCAACTTGGCTCCTTGAATGACGGCTCTATGAAAATGGAATGGAAGAGCTGAGCCGTGGAGCATGTTAACTTCGTTTTTTAAAGCCAGTTTTGATTATATCCTGTAACCAAGACACTTGTGAACAGAGCATGGGCAAAATTCTGCAGATACTGGAAATCTGAGGCTGCAAAAAAAACAGAAGGCCGGATGGCACTGATAGGGGACATAATGTTTGGGTTAATGACCTTTCATGGTTTTTATGTCCGTACTGCTGATGTCATGCAGTACTTTTAGCAAGACCCTTTGATTACTGCTCACTTCTTTTTATTCAGAGATACAGCACTGTTACAGGCCCTTCCTGCCAACAAGCCCAAATACACCCATGTGATCATTTAACATACTAACCCATGCATCTTTGGCATGTGGGATGCATCCAAAGGAATGATAATGTGGACTGAAAAAGCTAGTAGTCTGATATCCAAGTCCCTGATTGGAAGCTTAATCATGTTTTGCACACCATAGTTTTAAAATAATTGTACACTGAGCTACAGTCTTTTTTCAATATGTGCAAGATATTTATCAATTATCTTCTTGTGAATTCTTTAATATTTTAAAGTGTTCAACAATTTGCTGAATTAATGCCAGGATTCAGCAAACATGAACGTAATACAAACAGGTACTGGTATTAGAATTTATGGAGAATGAACTTCATCCCCCATATACATGTACATGTTTTAGGAATTTGACTTGGTGTGTTGGTCACAGCATCCAACAAAAAATAACATTCAACATTTATAAAGAATTATATATATAAAAAAAGGCAGTGGCTAGAGTATAGACAAGGAATAAAATGTACATAAATACCTGCATGTATTTACAATGTAAAAAGGCATTATAAAAATGGTTTGAAGCTTTTATGTACAGTGACAGGGGTAATAGATAGAAAGGAGTGGGGTTCTTAAGAATATTACACATATAGGGATTCATATATAATATGAATACCTCATTTTTTTATATTGAGGTATTTGCCTGTATATACCTCAATTTTAAAACAATTATAAACAATTATAAAGATCATGTTAAAAATCAGATATGCATTTCATGCAGTTGCCTGCAGATGTTGATGGTTCTTCTGAGTACTAGTTAGGATTTATAGCACTGCTTTAAAAGATGATCATTCTCCATTCTGGTTAGGTGTTCCTCATATGTGAAGTTAATATATTGTTTAAAAGCTTGTGTTTCAATTAATTTTAGTACAAAATCTGATCATATTGATGTACAGTATCAGTGCTAATCCTAGCATCTAGAAATATCTTATTCAGTTCTGTGTTATCTGTACAATTATTTACATTTTAGCAATTGGAATTATTGATTTTTAACCTAATGAAGGAAGTCCATTTTACTTTGGCAGATATTTATTAAATCTCAAGCAGTTTGCAGGCCTTAGAACTATATTGGATCTTTTAGAAGATATTAAGGTCTTTAAGCTTTAGTCCATCTTTTACTGAGACTCATTGCATTAGTCCGTGGCCTCCTCTGCTGGCGCGATGAAACCACACTCGGGTTGGAGGAGCAACACTCTATATTCCACCAGGGGAGCCTCCAACCTGATGGCGTGAACATTGATTTCTCGAACTTCGGTAATACCCCCTCCCCCACAACCTCTCCTTCATTATTCCCCATTCCTGTTTCCCTCTCTCACCTTACCTCCTTACCTGCCCATCGCCTCCCTCTGGTACTTCCTTCCCTGCCCCTTTCTTCCATGGTCTTCTGTCCTCCATTATCAGATCCCCTCTTTTCCAGCCTTTTATCTCTTTCACCAATCAATTTCCCAACTTTTTACTTCACCCCTCCCTCTTCCGGTTTCACCTATCACCTACCACCTTGTACTACTTCCTCCCCTCTCCCCACCTTCTTACTCTGAATTCTTCTTCCTTTCCAGTCCTGAGGAAGGGTCTCTGCCCGAAATGTCGACTGTTTACTCTTTTCCCTAGGTACTGCCTGACCTCCTGAGTTCCTCCAGCATTTTTTGTGTGTTGCTTTGGATTTCCAGCATCTTTAAATGTTCTTGTGCTTGTGAAATTAAATAATCACCAGTTTTCAGAGAATTAGTTTTTGTTTATTTTAGAAGTGCAGAGTTATGTTAGAAACCAATTACAAAAAGAATTGACAGCAAAGTGGATGTAATATGCCGAAAACAGCAGCAAAGCAAAACAGCAAGTTGAATTTGACCTTACTTGTCACTCTGACTCCCTCAATCCATTTATCACGAGTAGACCAACAGACAGTAATTGAGTTTGCAAACTGAGTTAACAAGTAACTTTATCATTTTCAGCCATAATTGTTTGGTCAGTGCCATTTGCTTTTCATTGTGTTTGCCAATGTCCACGCTCTGTAATGGTTTGTGAACATGATGCTTCCTTGTTGGAAGGAATCTTCATTAACTAAAACCAGTAGTAAGATTGGAATATGATTTGTTCTTTTGATTCTTTGGAGGTAGATGAGCTTTATTTGTTACATGTACACCGAAACATCAAAACGTAGAGTGAAAAGCATTGTTTGCATCACAATCAAGTCAACGAGGATTGTGCTGGAGGCAGCCCGCAAGTGTCACCACACTTCTGGTGCCAACATAGCAAGCCCGCAACTCACCAATCCTAACCAGACGTCTTTGGAACGTGGGAGGAAACTGGAGCACCCAGAGGAAACCCACGCGTTCATGGGGAGGCTACCAATCTGAGACCATGGCACAAGTGGTCTGCCTCATCCTTCTTGGATGCAGAGCGTAAGGAGGTGAAGGAACGACTCAGAGAGGAGTTTTTGTGAGATGCATAAGGTCTGGGGTAGGAGGCCTGGAGGCAGGCTGTCTGTGCATGTGTGGGAGGGTGGGTGGGAAATGGCTTGTCTTGCTGCTGTTCTGCTGACCTCTGTGGGGTGAGTATAGTATGTCGGTGCTGGACTGTGTGGCACCACTTGCAGGCACATCCTTGGGTTGTGTTGCTTGGTAATGCAACTGTATATTTCACTGTATGTTTGGATGTACTCATGGTAAATAAATAAATTTGAATCTACTGATAAATGGGTGTCCCTTGGCAATTCTTGAGGAAAAAGAAATTCTGATAAATAGAGAAAATACTGGAAATGCACAGCATGTTGGGCAGCCTCTGTGGACTGGGAAGCAGATAACATGTTGGAACACCTACACATTCAGATAAACTGCTGGAGGAACTCAGCAGGTCAGGCAGCATCTGTGGTGAGAAATAAAGAGCCAGCAATTTGGGCTGAGACCCATCATCAGCATTTTGTGTGTTCCTCTGGATTTCCAGCATCTGCAAAATCTCCTGCGTTTGTAACAGGTCGGGTCAGAATGAGAAATAGTTTTATGTTGTGGATGGTGTTGAGAGCACAAAGGGAATGTTTGTGGAAATCTAAAGGAACGAAATTATGTAAACAACGTGTTTCAGAGGATTATTAATTACGACTGATTTGTCTTGAGATGTAATTAGGGGAATATGAATGAGGACAATAGGAAAGAGAAAAGTCCCTAAAAAATAAAACTGGAACTATGAGATAAAGATCACAGAAGCTACTGGAATCCTGAGATAATGTTGGAAATCCCCAGGAGGCCAGGCAATACCCGTATGAGAGAGAAACAAAGCAGACATTACAGATTGCTGACCAGATCGGAACTAGTCAGTCCCAGAACAGACTGGAAAAGCTGGTTATCTGAAACCGTTGAGTTCAGCATTGAAAATCTCATGCTAATTTAGCAAAGATTCACCCTGCTACCAACAGCGAGAAGGCAGTTTATTTAGTGCAGTGTCGCACTATGCAAAGTGGCTATTGTATTGCATAAACACACACGATTCTGCAGTTGCTGGAAATCCAGAGCAACACGCACACAAAATGCTACAGGAACTCAGCAAGACAGGCAGCATCCATGGAAATAAGTAAACAGTGATGGCTTCAGTCCTGAAGAAGAGTTTCGGCTGGAAGCGTTAACTGTTTATTCATTTCCAAAGATGTTGCATGACCTGTTGAGTTCCGCCAGCATTTTGTGTGCGCTGGCTATAGCATTGACCTACATTTTGGTTGTGAAAAATACAGTGAATATAGGGTTTTTTCTTCATTTCTAGCCTCACACCTAATAATTTCCTTTTATTGCTTTGGTTAAAAAAAATCTGCTTTACATTTTCAAGTGTGGCTTAGGGTTCAGGTGGTGTTGCTTAAATTGTCTCATTGCATCTGGTAGATTTTGCAAAATCTTCGTGTGATGTTGATTTTCTAAAATTGATCTCGCTGTCACCCAGCAAGGCAACTTCTTGGTGGGAGGTGCAGTAATGTAGTGGTTAGCGCAGTCGCTCTACGACACTGGTAACGTGGTAGTTAACGCAGTCGCTCTACGACACTGGTAACGTGGTGGTTAGCGTAGTCGCTTTACAACACTGGTAACGTGGTGGTTAGTGCAGTCAAGCTCTACGTCAGGAGTAACATGGTGGTTATCACAGTCGCTCTATGACACTGGTAACGTAGTGGTTATTGTAGTCACTTTACGACACCGGTAACATGGTGATTAGCGCAGTCGCTATACATCAGCGGTAACATGGTTAGCGCAGTCGCTGTACGTCAGCGGTAACATGGTGGTTAGTGCAGTCACTGTACGACACCGGTAACGTGGTTAGCGCAGTCACTGTACATCAGCGGTAACGTCGTGGTTAGCGCAGTTGCTATACGTCAGCGATAACGTCGTGGTTAGCGCAGTCGCTGTACGTCAGCGATAACGTAGTCATTAGCGCAGTCACTCTATGTCAGCAGTAATGTAGCGACTAGCAAAATCGCTTTACGGCAGCAGTAACACACTGGTTAGTGCAGTAGCTTTACGGCACCGGCAATCACCGATCAGTGTTTGACTCACCACTCTTGGTAAAACGACAGTTCTCCCCAAGATTGCGTAGATTTCCTCTGGATGCTCTAGATTCCTCCCACGTTCCAAGACAAACAACTGGGGTTAATGAGTGGTGAGCATGATACCTTGGCAGCGGACATGTGGCGACACTTGCGGGCTGCCCCCAGCACTGCTCTTGCTGATTTGATTTGACGCAAACGATGCACTTCACTGTTTGTTTTGATGTACGTGACAAAAAAAGATTGTCTTTACCCAAGAGATTCTGCAGATACTGGACACGTGAAGGGTCCCTGCACAAAACGTCGACTGTTTATTCCTTTCCATTGATGCTGCCTGACTTGCTGACTTTCCCCAGCATTCTGTGTGTGTTGTCTTTATCTTCTGACATTGAGAATGATCTTCCTGGTTGCAGCTTGCATTCAGACTAAGAACAGACAATAAGCATAGTGACAGCATTGGAATATCATTTTGCTACAACGGAATGTGATTTATTTCATATAGCATATTATTATATGTAGAATTCTTAATGATAAATGTCAAAATTTAACAGAAAAATATTGCCAATGTCTGAAGTCTGAAACAAAAACAGAAAATGCAGTAAAATACTCAGCATTGCAGGAAGCATCTGTGGAGAGAGAAAAACAGTTAACATTTCACAATGCAGATCGTTCAATATCTGAAAGGTCATTGACTGTTAATGTTAATTCTTTCTCCCCCACCCAACAGGCTTTTCATAACCTATATCCCCAGTATTTATTGTTTTTATTTCAAAGGTTTTTATGGTGAAAAATTCAGAGATCAATAAATCACTGAATGGCCAAGAACCAGTTCTATGAGCATATTTGGTCCAATGGTGACTTTGGGAGTAATGTGCTATTCCCAGAACACCAGAATGGCAAACTAAAAATACTATTCTGCTGCTGTGAAACACATTCGGTGTGTCGCTGTGCTCTGGGAAGTTGCAAAGTATTTCCTGTGCTCGAATGTAAATACCTTCCTTGACAGATTATCTATCTGTATTCTGTTTCTTCTTGGCTGCCTTCCTTCCCTCAGAAAAACAAATGAGACTGAAACCAAAGGATAAAATCTCAAAACATAGAATTGAGAAAAATTAGATTGAACATTTCACCAATAAATTTCTCCTTTTAGATTTCCCCGAGGAATAAACGAGATCTCAGTTTTCACCAGAGACAGCTGTTTAGCTGGCTGTATCAACCTGCCATCTTGTGTGTTTTAGATTGCAGGGTATGTCAGACTTCAGGGGCTCCTCCTCACGAAAGGAACCATCCATTCAGACCTGGAACTAATACTAAAAAATCCAAAATGGGGGCCTGCAGTGCACCAGTGTTGAAAAGATTAGCGAGAGCATAAATCATGAAGGTGTTGCAAAGTTTTGGCATTGAGGGAGTCAAGACAATAAAGTTAGCATTCCTATTTAAGAGGCATACAGTACTCCTAGTTGAGCTTGTGAATTATTTGTATTGTTTTAACTGTCTTTGGCTGTCTTCAGACCTATGGCAAGTAGTTTGCAAAAAACACTGCTGCGTGCAGAGTCTTTGCGTGAAAACGTTGATTGTCCTTTTGCCTCCGTAGATACTGACTGACCTGCTCAGTTCCTCCACCAGTTTTTTGTTTCTAACTCCAAGGGTGGCACGTTAGTGTAGCAGTTAGTGCATTTGCTTTTTAGTGATAGGAATCACTGATCAGGATTTGAATCCCGCCATTGCCTGTAAGGAGTTTGTATGTTCTCCCCATGACTGTGTGCGCTTCCTTCGTGTGTGCTAATTTCCTGCCACATTCCAAAGAGGTGCAGGTTGGGGTTAGTGAGTTGTGGGCACGCTATGTTGGCACCGGAAGTATGGCGACACTTGCAGGCTGCCCGTATCAGGTCCTTGGACTGTGTTGGTCGTTGACACAAAGCAACACTCTTCACAGCAATGCTTGAATGTAACAATTGTCTTTGTAAGGCAAATGGTAGTCAGCCTTAGTGGACCTGAGAATTAGCTTTGATAAATCTAAAACATAGACTTTGGAATTCCTGCTGGTTGTGTGTGAAAAACTGATTGCATTTGAGGATGGGGCCAATGGGTTGATGCATGAGGGGCACCTAAGGAGTTTTCTGGTACGGTGAAATTAAATGCAGACAAGTTGGAGGTGTTGCAATTTGTGAGGACCGACTAGGGTTGGGCTTAACTGTGAATGTTAGAACACTGAGCAGCGTGGTAGAACAGAGGAAATTGGAAATACAGGCCCATAATTCCTTGAAAGTGGTGTCAAAGGTAGATGAGTCTTAAGAGAGCTTTTGGCACATCAGGGAATTGAGTATAGCAGTGGGAATGTTAGCTTGAATTTGTATAAATAAAGACATTGGAGAGGCCAAATTTGGAGCATTAATCACCTTTGTGCAGTTCTGGTTACCTGCCTAGTGGAAAGGTATCAATACGATTGAAAGAGCACAGAGAAAATTTACAAGGATGTTGCCAGGACTTGAGGACCAGAGTTACAGGGAAAGGCTGAATAGGTTAGAACTTTATTCCCTGGAGTGTAGCAGAATGAGGGGAGATTTGATAGAGGAATACAAAATTATGAGAGGTATAGATAGGGTAAATGCAGGCAGGCTTTTTCCACTGAGGCTGGGTGAGGCTACAACTAGAGGGCATTGGTTAAGGATGAAAGGTGAAATACTTAAGGTGAATTTTGAAGGGGAATTTCTTCACTCAGAAGCTGGTGCAAGAGTGGAATGAGCTGCCGGTCAAAATGGTTCAACTGCAAAATTCAAGAGAGGTCTGAATAATTACAAAGGGTATGGAGGGCTATGGGCCTGGGTTGATGGGACAAGGCAGAATATTCCAACGTGGATGAGATGGACCACGTTTCTGTTTCTATCCTGTAGTGTTCTATTACTCCAGAGCTGTTTGAGTATTGTCCTGTGAATTTAATGCCTGTTTTTGAATAGTTCCACTCTGATTTCTTCCTTTTTTTTAAAAGCAAATGCTGATGAAACAACAGGAGAGACTGTCAGAACGGGAACAAGATATTGAAGAACAAATATACAAACTGAAAACTGATAAAAGTGTGATTGAGGTAAGAGAAATTCAACACTTGAATCTTCTCGGCTTGTTGCAATTATGCATGAATGTTAAATGGAGTTGGTTTACTGTGGTCAGCTGAGACTTTGGACTCCCTGCTTACATTGGATCAGTGCCCTGGTTACGTTGCTGAATAGTGCCATTAAGCAGGCAAATAGCCATTCTCCCATTATTAGTTAAATATCCAACTATAGTAAAGCTCCAGTTCTAAAATTCTCCTCTGGATCTCGGGACTTCCCTGCCTCAACAATTCTCAATTTTTTTTTTGGCATTTCTAGTGTTTCTAATTAGTACTTAATTCAAAAACTGGTCCTGGCCTAGCTGAATCTTCAATTTGGTTCACGCACCAGATGTTTAAGTTGAAACTGCAATTTCAAAGTCAAAATAAATTTATGATCGAAGTACATTTATGGCACCACATACAACCCTGGGATTAATTTTCTTACAGGCATTTATGGGAAAATAAAGAGATACTAATATAATTTATGAAAAACTACAGATAAAGATTAGTGCATTAGACAAATCATGCAAATAATTAAAAACAAGTAAATAAACAATACTGAGAACATGAATGTAGAGTCCTTGGAAGTGAGTCCATGGGTTGTGGAATCAGTTCAGAGTTGAGGGGAGTGAAGTTACACACACTTTTTCAGGAGCTTGGTGGTTGTAGTGTAGTAACTGATCTGGAACCTGGTGGTGTGGGACCCAAGGTTCCTGTACCTCCTGCCCGATGGTAGCAGTGAGAAGAGAGCACGGCCTGGGTGGTGGGCGTCCTTGATGATGCTGCTTTCTTATGGCAGGGCTCCAAGTGAATGTGCTCAGTAATGGGGGGGGGGATCTTTGCCTGTGATGGACTGGGCTGCATCCACCACATTTTGTAAACTTTTCTGTTCCTGGTCATCGGTGTTTCCATGCTAGGACACGATGCAACCAGCCAGGTTACTCGTCACTGTGCATCTATAGAAGTTTGTCAGTGTTTCCAAATCTACGCAGACTTTTAAGTAGAGATGCTGTTGTGCCTCTGCTTTCAACACAGATGTGTCATCTAAACTGGCATATTTGCAGTTAAAAGAAATCACTGTTGTCAGACTGTTCCCTTTGGATGTGATTTAAGTCAGTTCATGAACATTAAAATATCATCTAATACTGTAATTCAGGAAGGTGGCCCATTACCCTTCCAACTTCCCCTTGCTTTAAACATCACCAAGGCCGATATAACTGAAGCTCTTAATGGTACCTTGCAAATTGACTGTGGCATTACTTTCACAAGTGAAGATAAAGCGATTCCGATTAAAATAATTAAATGATGTGAAGTGGTTTGGGACATATCTGAGGATGCAGAAGAGTGCTAAAGGAGCTCAAGTGGATTCTTATTTTTAATCCCTATAGGAGCTTCAAAAGAATGAAGACAAGAATACCATTTGCTCAAAATGAAATCTGCTTTAAATTTTCCATAATTTACCTGGGGGAGTGTAGAAGAGAGTATTACACAAACTTTGATATGATCTGTCCACTTGACCCTCCCCTCATCTTCTCTTAACACTTGTCAACATAATACATTTTATTTATTTACTTAGAGGTGCAATGTGGAACAGGCCTTTCTAGCCCAACAACCACCCTGTCCATCAACCCACCTATTTAACACAAGCCTAATCACAGGACAGCTTACAATGACCAATTAACCTACTAACAGGTACATCTTTGGAGATGAGAGGAAACCGGAGCACCCGGAGGAAACCTATTGGGCAAACTCCTTACGGACAGGGCCAAAATAAAACTAAACCATGGAATGCCCTGAACAGTAATAACGTCATGCTAACCATTACACTACTGTGGTGTTAAGCTGCTGGCGTTTCGTTCTCCTTCAGGAGACTAGTGACCTTTACATTATTCTCCCTCTCACTCTCATTGAGGCAACTTGTACATTTTCACCAACATCTGCTTGACTCTTCACCAACTTGTATTCGTTGCTTCTATAAACATTCTGCAGTAGGAATTATTTTTCCTGTATGACCAAAGTTCTGCTCTGTTTACCTCAAAAGCTGAGGCATAGTTGCAAGAAAAAGTTTGCGAACCCTTTGCAATTACCTGGTTTTCTGCATTAATTACTCATAAAATGTAGTCTGATCTTCATCTAAGTCACAACAATAGACAAACTCAATCTGCCTAAACTGATAACACACAGAACAATTGTACTTTTCATGTCTTTATTGAACACGTTGTTTAATTATTCACAGTCCAGGCTGAAAAATGTGTGTGAACCCTTGTATTCAATAACTGGTAGAACCCCCCCCCCCACCCTTTAGTAGTAATAACCTCCACCAAACATTTCCTGTAGCTGCTAATCAGACTTGCATAATGGTGAGGAGACCATTCCTCCTTACAAAACTTTCAGTTCATCAATATCTCTGGATACCTTGCATAAACAGCCCTCTTCAGGTCATGTCACAGCATCTCAATTGGGTTACTGGACTCTGATTTGACAAAGCACAAATTTTCTTCTTTTTAAACCATTCTGTTGTTGATTTACTCTTGTGTTTCGGATCATTGTCTTGTTGCATCATCCAACTTCTATTAAGCTTCAGGTGATAGACTGCTACCCTGACATTCTCCTATAGTGTTTTGATACAATTTTGAATTCATTGTTCCCTCAATGATTGCAAGTTGTCCAGGCCCTGAGACAGCAAAGCAGCCCCAAGCTCTGATGCTCCTTCCACCATGCTTTACAGTTAGGATGAGGTTTTGGTGTTGGTGTGTAGTGCCCCTTTCCCCCCAAACATAACAATGTACATTTCTGCCAAAAAGTTCAACTTTTGTCTCGTCTGTCCACAGAACATTGTCCCAGAAGTGTTGTGGAACATCCAGGTGGTCTTTTACAAACTTGAGATTCTGCAGCAATGTTATTTTTTGTAGAGCAGTGGTTTCCTCTGTGGTATCCTTCCATGAACACCATTCTTGTTCTGTGTTTTTCTTATAGTGGACACATGAACAGAGACTTTAGCAAGTTCTGGAGATTTCCTGCAGGTCTTTTTCTGTTCTCCTTGGGGTCATTTTCACCTCCTTTAGCATTGCACGTTGTGCTCTTGGTGTGATCTTTGCAGGACATCCTCTCCTAGGGAGAGTAGCAACAGTACCACTTCTTCCACTTGTAGACACTTTCTCTTACCATGGACTAATGAACACTCAGGTCTTTAGAAATGCTTTTGACACCTTTTCCAGCTTGATGCATCTCTACAATTCTTCTTCTAAGGTCCTCAGAAAGTTGTTTTGATTGAGACATGGTGCCCATAAACAGATCTTTCTTGAGAAGAGCAGGCTCGGTCAGTAACCTGACTTTATGTGCTTTTTTATCGGGCAGGGCACCTCTACAACCCACACCTCCAATCTCATCTCATTGATCAGAATACCTGACTCCAAATAGCTTTAGTAGAGGCATTACCCCAGAGGTTCACATACATTTCGAACCTAGACTGTGATTGTTTAAATGGTATACTCTGTATTGATGAGAAGTACAATTGTTCGTGTGTTAATAGTTTAGGCAGATTCTGTTTGTCTATTATTGTGACTTAGATGAAGATCAGATCACAATTTATGAGTAATTAATGCAGAAAACCAGGTAACTATAAAGGGTTCACAATCTTTTTCTTGCAACTGTAAATCTGCATAAATTACTACAGTGCATATTTAGTGCACACAACAGAAAATCAATTTCTAACTTTTTGTGTCCCTTCATATTCCTCAGGACCTCCTATGCGATGCAGAAACCATCTCTTCAAAAGAAGGGATGCACATCCTTTTCCTTCTGATAAATGTCACCATGTATTTCCAGTATTAGCCTTATAAGTATTTTTGTATCATCACTGAAGCTTCTAATCAGTTTACAGGGTAGCATTTGAAATAGTACTATGTTTCATTTCCGGTCCGATCAGTTTCGCATATCTTACAATTCTGTCCCTCTAGAAATAGATTGTAATATTTGATCCAGTTTATTAATGTTCTTATACTGTATTGCATTTGACAAGGTCCCACATGGGAAGTTGGTCAAGAACATTCAGTCGCTTGGCTCTCAAGATGAGGTAGTAAATTGGATTAGACATTGGCTTTCTGGGAGAAGCCAGAGAGTGGTAGTAGAGAGTTGCCTGTCTGACTGGAGGCCTTTGACTAGTGGAGTACTGGGTCCATTATTGTTTGTCATCTATATTAATGATCTGGATGATAATGTGGTTAACTGAATCAGCAAATTTGTGGATGACACCAAGACTGGGGATTAATGGACTGCAAGCAGTACCTGGACCAGCTGGAAAAATGGGCTGAAAATTGGCGGATGGAAGTTAATACAGACACGTGTGAGGTGTTGTACTTTGGTAGGACCAACCAGGGCCGGTCTTACACAGAGAACAGTAGGGCACTGAGGAGTGTAGTAGAACAAAGGGATCTGGGAATACAGGGATGTAATTCTTTGAAAGTGGTGTCATAGGTAAATAGGGTCATAAAGAAAGTTTTTGACGCATTGGCCTTCATAAATCAAAGTATTGGGTAAAGGAGATTGGATGTTACGTTGAAGTTGTATAAGACATTGGTGAAGCCAAATTTGGAGTATTGTGTGCAGTTTTGGTCACCAACCTACAGGAAACATGTAAATAAAGTTGAAAAAGTACAGAGAAAATTTACAAGGTTGTTGCCAGGACTGGAGGGTCTGAGTTATAAGAAAAGATTGAATATGTGAGGACTTTATTCCTTGGAGTGTAAAAGATTGGGAGATTCAATAGTCTACAAAATTTTGAGGGGTATAGATAGGGTATGTGCAAACAGGCTTATTCCACTGAGATTGGGTGGGACTACAACTAGAGCTCAGGTGTTAAGGGTGAAGGGCGAAAAGTTTAAGGGGAGCATGAAGGGGTTCTTCTTCACTCAGAGGGTGGTGAGAGTGTGGAATGAGCTGCCAGTGGAAGTGATGGATGTCGGTTCAGTTTCAACTAGGCAGGATAATATGTTGGCCTAGACTAGATGGGCTGAAGAGTCTGTGTCTGTGCTGTAGTTCTCTGACTATATTAACCAATGTCACTATGTCTTAGTGATCTTATCCATTGGATTCTTACTTTACAAATAACAGATAAACTATTCTTATAAAGTGTGATAGTTAACACTACTGCAATTCTTTTGTAAAAATGTATGACTAACATGTAAATGTATTGTCAGTTTGCATTAATTTCTTCAAGTTCCTCAAAGAAACATAATTTCCATATTCCACGAGCTTTCAAATTTGGTTGTTATTCAAATGTGGATTTTTTATTCTTAAATGTAAATTGTAAACATAAATTGCAAATACTTGCAATACTTGTTTCTGGCAATCCACTTATGAATTGCAACATCCAAATTATCATTCCTCGTGTGTTCAAACTTCACATGGTTTAGCCGCCTTTATCGATCGCTGGAAACGTTAAGTGCCATTTGTAAAGCTAGATAATTATGGTGTTGTCCTTATCTATTCCCTCTGTAATTACTTCAGAAAGCTCAATGTTACTGAGGAGGATATTTTCATTTGAGATATTCATGCTGATGATTGACTATATTGTAGTTTCTGCACATTTTTTCGGCATTCATTTCTTGATCATGAAAATGACCTTCCAAAAGTTATGGGAGAAACCAATTACTTGCTCTTCCTAACCACTTAACTTTCCTTTACTTGCCCAGTCTGTTTTTGGATCTTCTGTTACCAGCTCTCTGGTACTTCCTTTCTGAGTGAACATTTGATCCCCATCTATCTACACTCTTAACCTTATTCATACTGTTAACTCGTACCTCTGACACTGGTCTGTGTTTCTTATCTGCACTTCCTGCACACTTGAATGATTCTCTTGTTTTTAGTGATTAAAACTGTGCTGAACACCTACCTACAGGAAAGGTATCAATAAGATTGAAAGAGTACGAAGAACATTTATGAGGATGTTGCTGGAACTTGAGGACCTGGGTCAGAGGGAAAGATTGAATAGGATAAAAATTTATTCCCTGGAGCATAGGAGAATGAAGAGAGATTTGATAGAGGTATACAAAATTATGAGGGGTATAGATAGGTAAGCAAGCTTTTTCCACTGAGTTTGGATGAGACTAGAACTGGAAGTCATAGGTTAAGGATGAAGGGTGAAATATTTAAGGGGAGCCTGAGTGGGTGGTGCAAGTTTGGAATGAGTTGCCAGTGGAAGTGGTGAGTGCAGGTTCAATTGAAACATTTCAGAGAAGTTTGGATAAGTACATGGATGGGAGTGGTGTGGAGGGCTATGGTCCAGATACGTGTTAATGGGACTAGGCAGATTAATAGTTTGGCATGGACTAGATGGGCCAAAGGGCCCGTTTCTGTGCTGTAATGTTCTATGAAATCTAGTTTTTTTAAATTTCCATCTTATTTAGAACCTTCTGTTTGTGTTGACCAGGATATTATTGGCTTGGCTGTTCCACATTTATTGAATGTGTTTAGCTTTGAAACTCATGGTCTCCTTTCAGCTTCATCCTATCTATTTCAGCACCATTTATGGGGTCCTTGGATCATCTATTTCCTTTCCTCTACTGTAGATTCCCATGATCCTCACTGTTCTGTAGGCCAGAGCTTTATTAAAATTTCAAAGATATGTTTTCTTGTTGCATGAATGAAGTCACCAGAGAAAAGTACTGGTAGGTATGAAGCAGCCTCTTTATTCAACAAAACAAGATACAGCAGGCATTATATTGAGACATTTTTGGTGGAAGGTCTGGCTGTGCCCAGCACTACACACTTTTTATGTGCTAAACATCAAAGAAGATTCAGGACAAGTCAAACAAATCCATAGTTACAATCTTCTCTCCCAAAGCAAGCGTAAATCACTAATGCATCCATCCAATGGAATGTCGATTGGACTCATGCACATGCAGACAATCTGCTAAGTGCCTGTTACCTGGTCTATGACCCTATTGTTCAGAGCTGCATTAAAATCAAATCCACTATCCATATTCAGGTATTAAGACAGGTGGCCAAAGTTGTCTGCTAAACGTGCTAAACTCCAAAATTGCACAAACATGTTTAATGACAAAAGATAATTTTGCCTTCTCAATTATCTAGAAATGACGTGCTGCTGTGATTCGACTTTCGTGCAATTTATATGCATTTAAATTAAGATGCCAAAATCTGATTTGACTTGTGAAGCCATCTGACATAGACCAATGGGTTCAAAGTACTTCAATGAACAATGGATAAGTCAGCATAAGGCAGGCCACCCCCAAAGTGCATGTCACAGTGTTTATGCGGCTTGAGAATGATAGTTCTCTACAGTCAGCATTGTTCAATGCCTTATTGTTGCACAAAATATTGGCCTATGGTGATGCAAGAAGGTTCTAACTACAGCATAATCATTTCAGTTGTGTATTTGCTTTAGTTATTTGAGGCTTGTTGAAAACAAAAGGCTCAGGTATGTCATTTCCATTTTCAATTTTAAAAAATCCCCTTGTGCTGAAACAGGTGTGAGGTTACAGTGGCATGCAAAAGTTTGGGCACCTCTAGTCAAAATTTCTGTTACTGTGAATAGCTAAGCGAGTAAAAGATGAACTGATTTCCAAAAGGCATAAAGTTAAAGATGTCACATTTATTTAATATTTTAAGCAAGAAAACTTCTTTATTTCCATCTTTTACAGTTTCAAAATAACAAAAAAGGAAAAGGGCCCAAAGCAAAAGTTTGGGCACCCTGCATGGCAATACTTAGTAACGCCCCCTTTGGCAAGTATCACAGCTTGTAAATGCTTTTTGTAGCCAGCTAAGAGTCTTTCAATTCTTGTTTGGAGGATTTTTGCCCATTCTTCCTTGCAAAAGGCTTCTAGTTCTGTGAGATTCTTGGGCTGTCTTGCATGCACTGCTCTTTTGAGGTCTATCCACAGATTCTCGATGATGTTTAGGTCGGGGGACTGTGAGGGCCATGGCAAAACCTTCAGCTTGCGCCTCTTGAGGTGGTCCATTGCGGATTTTGAGGTGTGTTTAGGATCATTATTCTGTTGTAGAAGCCATCCTCTTTTCATCTTCGGCTTTTTTTACTGATGGTGTGATGTTTGCTTCCAGAATTTGCTGTATTTAATTGAATTCATTCTTTCCTCTACCAGTAAATGTTCCCCGTGCCACCAGCTGCAACACAAGCCCAAAGCATGATTGATCCACCCCCGTGCTAACAGTTGGAGAGGGGTTCTTTTCATGAAATTCTGCACCCTTTTTTCTCCAAACATACCTTTGCTCATTGCGGCCAAAAAGTTCTATTTTAACTTCATCAGTCCACAGGACTTGTTTCCAAAATGCATCAGACTTGCTTAGATGTTCCTTTGAACCTTTTGAATGCAACTTCCTGGTTTTTCTGGAAGCAAACATCACACCGTCTGTAAAAAAGCGGAAGATGAAAAGAAGATGGCTTCTACAACAGGATAATGATCCTAAACGCACCTCAAAATCCACAATGGACCACCTCAAGAGGCGCCAGCTGAAGGTTTTGCCATGGCCCTCACAGTCCCCCAACCTAAACGTCATTAAAAATCTGTGGATAGACCTCAAAAGAGCAGTGCATGCAAGATGGCCCAAGAATCTCACAGAACTAGAAGCCTTTTGCAAGGAAGAATGGGCGAAAATCCCCCAAACAAGAATAGAAAGACTCTTAGCTGGCTACAAAAAGCGTTTACAAGCTGTGATACTTGCCAAAGGGGGTGTAACTAAGTACTGCCATGCAGGGTGCCCAAACTTTTGCTTCAGGCCCTTTTCCCTTTTTGTTATTTTGAAACTGTAAAAGATAGAAATAAAAGGTTTTCTTGCTTAAAATATTAAATAAATCTGTCATCTTTAACTTTATGCCTTTTGGAAATCAGTTCACCTTTTACTCGCTTAGCTATTCACAGTAACAGAAATTTTGACCAGGGGTGCCCAAACTTTTGCCTGCCACCGTATGTGTGCACACAGCAGGCTTTATAAAACTTCTAGGATGTTTGCATTCACATTTAAGCATAAACGGCTCAGTAATCACTGACATGTCATGAATTTTGCTGTTTTGCAACAGCAGTACAGTGCAATACATTAGAAATTACTGTAAGTTACAATAAGAATTTTTTAAATAATTGGGGAGTGCAGAAGGAGAGCATATAGTGAGGTAGTGTTCATGAGTTCAAGGTCCGTTGAGAAATCTGATGGCGGAGGGAAAGAAGCTGTTCCTAAAACATTGAGCGTGCATCCTCAGGCTCCTGTACCCCTCCCTGGTGGTAGTAATGAGAAGAGGAGAGTCCTGGATAGTGAAGGCCTCAATGATGGATGCTGCCGTCTTGAGACATCACCTATTGGAGATGTTCTTGATGGTGGGGAGGCAAGTGCTGGCTGAGCTTACAAGCCTCTACAGCTCTTTCCAATTCTGTGCCTTGGCAGCTCCATACCAAACAGTGATGTAACCAGGCAGAATTCTCTGCACAATACAGCTGTAGAAATTTGCTGGAGCCTTTGGCGAATACCTAATCTCCTCAAACTCTTGATGAAATATAGCTGCTGGCAAGCCTTCTTCATAATTGCATCAATATGTTGAGCCCAGGGTAGATGTTCAAAGATGTTAACACCCAGGAACTTGAAATTGCTTGCTTTTTCCACTGCTGGTCTCTAAATGAGGACTAGTGTGTGTTCTCCCCACTTCCCTCTCCTGGTCTTACTGATGTTGAGTGCAAGTTGATTGTTGCAACGCTACTCAACCAGCCACTCTGTTTGAGGCTGGGTGTGATTGGTGAACTATGGGGCTGGATTTGTTCGAGGTTTTGTAATTTTGTTTGAATATCAGCTTAGTAATTTCCATGTGCCCAGGCATCCAGGTACATCACAATGAATTGTATATAATCCATAAATTAAATATCTTTTGCCATTGACTATTTGTTTTCCTTAGGAAAAAGTCCATCAGTTGAAAGAGGAAGTGCGTTTGCAATATGAGAAAATGCGTCAGATTCTAGAAGAAGATCTGGGAAAAACGTTGGAACTGATCGATAAAACACGGACAAAATTCTGCGACGAGAATGCATCGCAAGTACATCAGCTAAATGAGCGACTGGAAGAGGCTAAAAAATTACTGAACTCCGTGCAAAAAATGTGGGACAGGACAGAGGATATTTCATTTATGAAGGTAGGTTTCTGAAGCAAGCCTGGTCAGTGAAATGACCAAGTGGACTTCAGACCAAATATGAATCAGAATCAGATTTATTATTGCTGACATATGCCGTGAAAATTATTGCTTTACAGCTGCAGTACAGCGCAAGACACAACATATATTATAAGTCATAAGAAATACTACTCAAATCGTAGTGCAAAAATAGCGAGGCAATGTTCATGGGTTCATTGTCAGTTCAGAAATCTGATGGCAGAGGGGAGGAAGCTGTTGCTAAAACATTGAGTGTGTGTCTTCAAGGTCCTGTACCTCCTCTTTGGTGGTAGCAGTGGGAAGAGGGCAAGTCCTGGGTGGTGGGGGTGGTTGGCACCGTCTTGAGGCAATACATTCTGAAAATGACCTCGATGGTGGGAATGCAAGTGCTCATGATGGGGCTGGCTGAGTTTACTACCCTCGGCAGCTTTTTTCTGATCCTGTGCAGTAGCCTTTCCATACCAGACGGTGATGCAACCAGTTAGAGTGCTCTCCATGGGACATCTGTAGAAATTTACTAGAATCTTTGGTGTCATATGAAATCTCCTCAGACTCCGAATGAAATATAGTCACTGGTCTGCCATCTTTGCAAATACAGGATAGATTTTCTGAGACGCTGATACCCAGGAGCTTGATACTGGTTACCCATTCTGCTGTTGGCGCTGTATGGTTGTAGTGGGTTCAGATGGTAGAGATGCAATTCAAACTCTAGGTTCCAGTTCAAGTTTATTGTCGTTCAACTGTACGCATGTATACGAGACAATATTCCTGTCTCATGACTTCCTGTCCCATGATCCTCTCGTATCCCCTTTTGCCTATCACCTGTCCAGCTCTTGGCTCTATCCCTCCCCCTCCTGTCTTCTCCTATCATTTTGGATCTCCCCCTCCCCCTCCAACTTTCAAATCCCTTACTCACTCTTCCTTCAGTTAGTCCTGACGAAGGGTCTCTGCCTGAAACGTCGACTGCACCTCTTCCACAGATGCTGCTTGGCCTGCTGCGTTCACCAGCAACTTTGATGTGTGTTGCTTGAATTTCCAGCATCTGCAGAATTCCTGTTGTTTGAGACAATATTCCTCCAGGAACAGGGTTCAAACTCAGTCACAGTGAACGTAGCAGGCCAGGCAGCATCTGTAGGAAGAAGTACAGTCGACGTTTCGGGTCCAGACCCTTCGTCAGGACTAACAGAAAAAAGAGATAGTGAGAGATTTGAAAGCGGGACGGGGAGGAGAAGACCCGAAATGATAGGAGAAGACAGGAGGGGGAGGGATGAAGCCAAGAGCTGGGAAGTTGATTGGCAAAAGGGATACAAGGCTGGAGAAGGGGGAGTATCATAGGATAGAAGGCCTTGGAAGAAAGAAAGGGGGAGGAGAGCACCAGAGGAAGATGGAGAACAGGCAAGGGGTTATTGTGAGAGGGAAAGAGAGATAAATAAATAAATAGATAGATAGATAGATAGAAAGGGGATGGGGTAAGAAGGGGAGGAGGGGCATTAACGGAAGTTAGAGAAATCAGTGTTCATGCCATCAGGTTGGAGGCTACCCAGATGGAATATAAGGTGTTGTTCCTCCAACCTGAGTGTGGCTTCATCTCAACAATAGAGGAGGCCGTGGATTGACATATCAGAATGGGAATGGGAAACACAGTACATTTAGCAGTACACAAGTATATGCTGCTAAACTAGACAAAGTTCCTCTGGGAACAAGATTCAAAACACAGTACATATATTACATACAGCACTTAAAATAATATTAATAACATTATTAACAGACGTAAAAAGGCATTCTGTAGATGTACAAGTTGACATAAAGTGTATATGTGACAATGTAATGCTACTGCTGCTGTCAACAATACTAGCTAGTAGCAGGTTAAAGTCAAGCATTCTGTTTTTTGTGTAGTTTCCTTAGCATTTTTACATTTTTTATTAAACAGCAAAAATATAGATATTTTGGAAAATAGTGCTAATATTTTCTCTTCAATATAAGTAAAATGTTTATAGAAACACAAATCTTGAGTTTTATAGTGCAAGGCTAGCAGCAAGTACACATTACCATCTGGTTCATTGAAATGGGTAACTTTCTGTACAAATGTAGCCATAGGAGTTTATGATGAAAAATGTTAATGCCAGTCTCTCCATTTTAATACCGGCAAACTGTGAAATGGAGCCTGCATTTTCCCTCTGTTGTTTCTCACATTGTAAGGAATCAAACAGCTGACTGGGAGCATGGAATACCTACCAAGATATGGGACTTTTGGCATATTGTTCTGTGTTCTATACTGCTCTTGCTGGTAAATCTGTTGCTATTTCTGTTTTACCATAGGAATGATAGTGACATTTTCTGGTGTGAAATAGCAAAATACACACTTTAAATGGCAGTACACATAACTTCCGAACAGTTAATGCAGGAGATGAGATTCATGAAGATAAAATTTAAAGGTCTATCTAATCATGCGTTCATTATGTAAAAAGATTTACTAACTTTGAAAGCACTTTTCACTAAAGCATTGAATCATATAATCGTTTTCACTAAAAGGGAGAATCTGGTATGAAAGTCAAATCAAACTGCTGCTGATAACTTAACATCATGTCCAGTTAACTCGAGATTTAAGGAGTTTAAATTATTTTTCTGCAAAGAGATATTAGCCATGGCTTATTTTAATGCTTTTTTAAAAATTTATGGGGCAGAGTGGCTGTAATATTTTGTAGGGGATTTTTTTCATTTTGAAGTTAGTGAGATGTTGTCATGGTAGGTGTTTAAGAAGGATTTTTCTAAACTGGCTGAAGTAACACGCAACTCAACAAGACTTAACTTACTATTGGCAAGTAACCCTAATAGGAAAAGAGTTTTATTTAAATTCCTATGCAGACTTTAGCATCAACAATTAGGGAATTAAATTCCAAACTGAGTCTCCATAACTGCACATTTCCTTTCTTTCCCCCTTATGTTGCTGTGTAATTTGCTTTAACCTTGCCAACTCTTTCTCAAGTTTTTGTACATCAAATTCTTGGGATTAGTGAAATCTAGGTTTTTTCATCAAGTTAGGATGATTGGGGGTAGACATGCCAGTAGGAGCTATGGAATATTTAATTTGGGAGCATTTTTTAAAAATCTCCATGAAAAATAATGTTTCAACACAACATTGCTTCCTTCCTTCTGGCTTATGGGGGGACCATGCTGAGGGAGTGTAATCTTGGTAAAATAAATGAGTGTTTCCGTAGGCAATAGGACATTGGAAGAATGCAGTTTATTTGAAGAATGCAATTCTGTGCAGACTGTAGAAAAGTTTTCTGCACACAAGGAGGCTATTCAGCCCATTGAATCCATGCCAACTTGTAGTCAGGCAATGTGATCAAAATCATTCCTCATCTCTTTCTCACTAACTCTGAAACTATCCTCTCTCAAATGCCTTTCCAGTTCCCTTTTGAAGGTTCTGATTGAGTCTGTTTTGACCATCTTTACAGACTGTGAATTCTGGATCTTAAACTGTTTTCAGTCTGTGCAGAACCTCCCCACCCCATATCTTCTGCTATTTCTTCGTGCTCTGGTCCTGGAGCCATCTGCTTATGGGAGAAATTGCTACCTTGCCTGAAGCAATTATGAAATTATGTATATCTATCAAATCTCCTGTCTACCTTAACCTCAGCTTCACCAAACTAACCTCTTTCTTGGAAAATTGTAGTAAATTTATAACTCGACCATTTAGTCTGAATTGTGACTCCTCTTGCATAAAAAGTATACCACCTCACATTTCAGAAATTATTATTGTCTTTCTGTTCATTACATTTCCAAGCTCTGTGTCATTTGCAAATATGGAAATCTGATCAACTGTAAGGATAGTAATAAACTCCTTGAAGAAATGGGCAGCTGCCACACTCATGTCCAAATAATGAATGTGTGTCTTAGATCAATAGTGGACCCAGTACTGACACATGGAGACCACCACACTTTACCACACGGCAGCCCTGCCTTCCCCCTATCCGTCTGACCTTTAATTCCATGAGCCACAGTTTTACAAACTAATCTTTTATGTGGAATTAATCCTAAAATCAGCAGACAAACATCTACTGCATTACTTTCATCAGCTTTCTTTGTCACCACTTCAAAATTTCAGTCAGGTTAGTTAATGATATAATTAATAAATGCTCACCTCTATTTATGCAAGTTTAATATATTTTAATGTTTAATCTCTTTGCTTCAGAAAGCTTGCTACAAACATGGTTGAGCCTGGAATGTCCATAGAAGTAGATGACCACAGTTGCCACTCCCCAGCCCTCTGGTACATTCCCTGTTTTTAGAGAGGATTAAAAGAGTATGACATGCTGTGCTGCAACATTAACCCCTACTTCACTTAGCAACCTAGGATGCATCCCTGAGGGACCTGCGATTTGTTTAACCATGGACAGCATTTTTAATATTTACTCAGTCAGTTTTCACCCAATCAGAAGATGCTATCATACTGTACAGAGATCAGTTATCTCCGTAAATTCTCTTCCTGAAAGGGTTTTGTAGTTTTATTTTTGTCAGACTTGGCCCCTTAGAATGATGGATTTTCTGGGGAAATATTGCCATTCTCAAAAGGACAGTATATTTAGGATTCTGTGTTCTTACCCATGCAAGGAAGTCCCAAACTTTTGGCCTGACTCTGATAATTCTCTGACATTGAACTTGTTGACCAGAGCAGAGCTTAAAATTGTAGTTCTGCTGAAAAATGTGCGTGCTAGGTCTGTATCAGATCTGACCTGGTGTAGGAAGACTGCCGATGGTGGCTGAGAGAGGCAGGGGTAAATAATGGGTCATTGGTTTGATTGGCTGCTATTCTTGTTTCAATAAACAATCTGCTGGGGGAGCTCAGCAGGTCGAGGAGTATCTGTGGGAGGAAAGGAACTGTTGACAGATGTTGCCTGACCCACTGAGTTCCTCTGGCAGATTGTTTGTTGCTCCCGATTCCAGCATCTGCTTTCTGTTGTGGCTCCGCTGTTTTTGGTTGTTGACCATTCAGTTGTTTCAGTTTCAGTTTTTAAATTGTTGTGTCATTGAATTAACTTTTGATTGTTTTGGAGTATGATCCTCTGATCCTTCAGAAACATTAAGAAGTTAATTGAGTTGACAGGCAGCAAAGCCTGGGACATGACTTTCCAGCATTTCCATGGGCAGCCCCTGTTCTCGACTGCCCACATGACAATTATTGCCTCCTACAAGGCCTTGTTGCACCACAGCACCTTGCTATTTTGGATCAAAAACACAAGAAATTCTGCAAATGCTGGAATTCTTGGGCAATAGACACAGAATGCTGGAGGAACTCAGCAAGTCAAGCAGCATCTACGTAAGGGAATAAAGAATCAACGTTTTGGGCTGAGACCCTTCACCAGGACTAGAAAGGAAGCGGGTAGAAACCGTGTGAGGGGAGAGGCAGGAGTCCAAGCTGGCAGGTGTGGGGTGGGGGGGGGGTAGATTTAAAGTAAGAAGCTGGGAGGTGATAGGTGGAAGAGGTAAAGGATTGAAGAAGACAGTATTTGATAGGATGGTGGACCATGGAGAAGGAGAAGGAGGAGGGGAATCAGAGGGAGGAGATAGTTAGGTGGGGAGAAGAGAAGGGGTAACCAGAATGAGTAGAAAAAGAGAGAAAGAGGGAATGGTAAGAAATTGATGGAAGTTAAAGAAATCAAACTCATGCCATCAGGTTGGAGGCAAGCCAGATGGAATATGAGGTGTTGCTCCTCCAACCTGAGTTTGGCCTCATTGTGGCAGTACGAGGAGGCCCTGGACTGACGTGTTGGAATAGCAATGAGAGGTTGAATCGAAATGGGCACCAGAGATCTTGCTTTTAGCAGTGGATGTGGATGGAGTGAAGGTACCGTTTGTGGATCAGGTTGCCTTTTGTTTATTAATTCAGCACCAGCTGCTCTGTAAAAATAAATCTAGTGGGTATATGTGACAATGATGATCAGGAGGAGAAAACCACCAGCAGGAAGTTCTGACCTTATGGCTTCATTTCTGACAGTTTTTCTTGCCATTTCTCACCTCTCATATCTCGAACCCCATACCTCAGGCTGCACTGTTCATAATACATCGACTTTAGTGCCGAGTGAATCTAATCTAGAATCGATCTAAGTAGCTATTTTTGCTTGATTGCTGAATAAAACATTTTATTTCCACTCGTGTGTAGGAGTTCTATATTTTGAGAAAGTTTGTTAGGAAGAAAATAAAACAAGATTCTGAAAATGGATAAAAAGAATGTAATTTTATAATTTCGCTCTCTTTCAGAATACAAAATCAGTAAAAATTCTACTGGAAAGGTAAGCATTTATGTTGTCTTGTAGTTACTGACATGATTTGGAAGAGTGTGAGGTATTTGGGAATTTGCATGTGAAGGTGTATTGGAAGAAGCCATTTTGTAAATCAGATTGTTATGTTGTGCAGAACTGGGAAATTAATTGTGTTATTAACAATGAGGTTAATTCTGTTAACTGAACAGTCCACCAGTGCTACCTCACCTTTGAATCATACCACCTTTAGAAATTTTGAATGATAAACATAGATTAAGTCATTATGACTTTATCACTGACCTGCTACTGCATGATCTGTTCCAACTAAACACACTGCTCACACAGAGTACTCTCGTTCCTCCTCTGTGACAATGGGTGCAGGACGTCAAGATCAGATGAAGCAGGTTAGCAGCAAGAAGTGATCAGACTGACTGGAAATCCGAGCAACACACAGAAAATGCTGGAGGAACTCAGCAGGCCAGGCAGTATCCATGAAAAAGAGTACAGTCGACGTTTCGGGCCAAGACCCTTCGGCAGGACTGGAGAAAAAATGCTGAGGAGTGAGAGGTGGGGAGGGGAGAGAGGAGGGGAGGGGAGAGAGGAACACCAGGTGATAGGTGAAACCTATCAGTGGGAGGGGTGAAGTAAAGAGCTGCGATGTTGATTGGTGAAAGAGACACAGGGCTGGAGAGGGGGGAGTCTGGTAGAAGAGGACAGAAGGCCATGGAAGAAAGAAAAGAGGGGAGGAGCACCAGAGGGAGGCAATGGGCAGGCAAGGAGATAAGGTGAGGGGGGAAAAGGGGATGGGAAATGGTGAAGGGTGGGCGTTGACATCCAGTTCTACTTTTTAACCTAGTTTTTTTTAAGTTATAGTCATTTTGATCAAAAGTTAGCAGCTGTATAACATTTTAGTCAAGCCACACTTGAAGTATTGAAAGCAGTTCTACCCAGACATTTCAGAAAGGACGTGCAACCTCTGAAGAGAATGCAAAAGAGGTTCACCAGGATGTTGTCTGCGTTGGAGAGTTTGAGCTACAACGGGAAGTTAGGGAAACTTGGATAGTTATATCTGGAGCAGCAAAAGTTGAGGGATAACTTGGTCAGAGTACATTAAAATTACAAGTGATATAGACAGGATAAGTAGCCTTTATCCCAGGATGGAACTGTCAAATACGACAGGGGATAGCTTTTAGGTGAGGGGGTAGAAAAAAGAGATTTGCAAGGCAACTTTTTTGCCTGGAACACATTGCCAGGGTGAGTGGTGGAAGCTGTTATGAGAGAAGAGTTTTAGATGTTTAGATACATAGAAAGAAAGGCTTTGAAATGAAGGGCATGGATTATGTGCAGTTTACGTTGACATCATGGTGCAGAGATAATGTGTTTGTTGTGCTGCACCGTGCTGTTCTGTGTCTTACAATTTGATAGGGCCGGCCATGGAAATATAGAGAATACGAGACCAGGCCAGAGGTTGGGTATCTTACATTGATTGCTGACTTTCCCAACATCTACAAGACACAAGATAGGAATGTGATGATCACTCTCCATTTGCCTGGATTATCCCATAAAATGACTTTTTGAAAAATGATGGTCATTGCTGTCAAATGTAGGGAAGTTTATGAAGCAGAAAAATAGTTGTTTTGTATATAATAGTTTCTCTGATAACAGAATGAGGAACTGTATCACAGTACAACTAGCAGGAGAATGCCATTAAACACTGTTCTCATTATAAATGAGGATGTGAGAGCTTTAAATGAAAAGGTGGAAAAAAACATGACCACAGCAAATAAGATTTTATTCCATTTATTGTTAAATAGAAAATGTGTGCATGAGAAATAATAATCGTACAGAAATGATTTAGCGTTGACCAATTCATTAACTCGTGAGGGAGCAGAGAGACTGGAAAGAGATGACCTTACATTAACAAAGCCATTATTAATTTAAATCTAATATAGTAAAATAAATGAATTTTGCTGATGACAGTTTGATGAAGTGTGTGTTTTGCAGTTTTCAATCTGTATCTGACATTACGGAAGCTTAGGACCGCTTTGCAAAATACCAGAATTGTTAGTTTTGTATTGTGTTGCCTTCATCTTCTGTAAGTCCATCCTGTATTAATAATATTCATGTCCATGGTGGCGGATTATTGAGAGTAGATCTGTAATAACGGTCTAGCATTGTTTGTATACAAATTACCCAATGAATAATGGGTTCTGATTTTCCTTAACGCATTCTGTAATGTAACCCCTCCCCCACACAGTTTGACCATTCTTCTCTGACCTCTCATTAACAAGGTGTTTTTGCCCACTGAACTGCCATTCACTGGATGTTTCAAGCAACACACATCAAAGTTGCTGGTGAATGCAGCAGGCCAGGCAGCATCACTAGGAAGAGGTACAGTCCTGACGAAGGGTCTCGGCCCGAAACGTCGACTGTACCTCTTCCTAGAGATGCTGCCTGGCCTGCTGCGTTCACCAGCAACTTTGATGTGTGTTGCTTGAAATTCCAGCATCTGCAGATTTCCTCGTGTTCACTGGATGTTTGTTGTTTTTCACACCATTCTCTGTAAACACTAGAGACTGTTATGGGTGGAGATCCCAGATCAGCAGTTTCTGAGATACTTTAACCACTTTGCACGATACCAACAATTATTCCACAGTCAAAGTCACTTAGATCACATCTCTTCCCCACTCTGATGTTTGGTCTGAACAACATCTGAACCTCTTGACCATGTCTGCATGCTTTTATGCATTGAGTTGCTGCCACGTGATTGGCCGATTAGATTTTTGCACTAAAGAGCAGTTGTACAGGTGTACCTGATAAAGTGGCCATTCAGTGAAGTTCACGGTTGTTAGTTAATGATGGCCAGTGCTGTCCATTCTGTGCCACTGAAGCCTGAAATAGGCTACATTGTGAGCAGACAGTACTAAAATGTATTGTCTAGTTGGTAATCCTTGAGTAGTTGAAATGTCTGATCATGATGTGAACAGAGCACATTATTTTCTTGTCTATAACATGTATTTTTTTAAAGGACTCAGGCATGTACTGGAAATGGGCTGCCACCTCCTAAGTTTGGTCACCTCCAGCCAAAGCCTTTCTTGAGTGAAATCGGTAAGAAGGAGAAGCACATCAGAAAGTTGCTTGAAGGTAATAATACCCTATTTAAAAATACTTGCACAAAGTCAATAACCACTGATGCTTAAAAGTGAAATATACTTTGGGCATATTTAGACTGCATGCTATTCTGTACGGGGTTGGTGTGTTCACTCTTTACTGCACATTACAGTGTTGTATAAAAGTATTCAGCCCCAAAACCTTCGTTCACATAACTGAGTATTACAACCAGGGATCTTGATCAATTTAACTGAGAATTTTTGTCAATCAGATGCTCCTTCTTCCGCAGTAGAGCCCAAAAAAAATAGGGAAAACAGTTAAGAATGAAGAACTAAAAATTCAAAAACTGAAATGTCCACAGTTCAAAAATATTCATCCCCTTTTTCTCAGTACTGACTTGAACCACCTCTCGCAGCTATTACATCCAGTCTTTTTGGATAAGTCTCTATTTGCACAACGCAATAGAGCAAAATTTACCCATTCCTTCTTGCAAAATTGTGCCAGGTTCGTTGGGGAGCACGGTGGACAGCAATCTTGAGGTCTTGTCAGAGATATTTGATCGGGTTAGGGTCAGGACTCTGACTGGGCCACTCAAGAACATCAATTTTCTTCATTTGAAGCCACTCCATGGTTGCTCTGGCAGTGTGCTTCATGTCGTTGCCCTGCTGAAAGACAAACTTCCTCCCCAGTTTAAGCTTTCTGGCAGAGGCTAGCAGGTTTTTATCCAGGATCTCTCTGTATTTAGCAGCATTCATCTTCCTATCAATCCTGACCAGATTTCCAGTCCCTGCTGCTGAGAAGCATCCCCATAGCAAGATGCTATCCCAAGCATACCTTGCAGCAGGGATGGTGTTACCTGGCTGATGCAGCATATTAGACTTGTGCTGCATGTTCTGCTTAGTGTTGAGGCAAAAAAAGTTCCACTTTAGTCTCAATCGACTACAAAACCTTCTTCCACATCTTTACTGTATCCACTAAGTGACACTTTGCAAAGTATCCAGGGGAAGGGAAATGCTTTTATTTTAGCGGTATGTGTGGCAGAAATCTGATACTGCACATCAGCCAGTCACACCATCCCTGAATACTTTTTCAAGGCACTGTATTTTTTGGCAAAAACTGGGAGCATTTGGATAGATACTTTCTTGTCTCTGTAGGGATGTGAGAGGCCATGCTTGGTCTGTTTCCTGATTTAAGGAATAATTTAGCATCTTTATCCCTTAATACCCTTTCCTGGCGAAACCTCTGTCGCTGATTTAGTTATTAATGGAAGCAGCGTTTAACGCTTTTGTTTCACGATGTTGCAAATTCCGCCACACTCTCTTGAAGTGGTTCTGAATTGCCTGCCTATGGAAAATTATTCTCTCTTAACCCTACTTATTCTTTTCAAAATTTAAAACCATCAAATATACTGTGTCTTAATCTTCTGCAGACCAGGCGATTATTATTTTGTGATCTGTCCTCTATTTAACAGAGAACCTGGGCTCTATGCTGGTGAATCTGACATTCCCTCCTCCCCATATTTCTAAGCCATATGGATAACTGTTTGTGTCCTTCCAAGGCTGTGTGTGTCTCTTCTATATGTTCTAGCCTTCAAAATATCAATTTTTAATTTAGATTTTGTAGCTGAGAACATTTTATGATTCATGGATCCTAACTCTCCTAGAACCTTCTTTTAACATATACTGTGATCTGTTTTTCTGTGCTTCAGAATAGATGACCTCTCACTTACCTGCACTGAAACCCATCCATCACTATTTTGCCCAGTCATTTAATCTATCAATGTCACTAGGTAATTTTAAACTCCCGTCTTCACTTCTTACTGTGCCACTAATCTTTGTGTCATGGACAAACTTGAGTACTTAACACTTCACATGTAAATACTAATGAATAAAGTGAGTGTTGTCATTACAGAGCAAATAAATGTGGGTTACCACCAGCCACTTCCAGTTTAGAATTATCCCTATTTTAATTATTTCACTAATCTGCTATCCACGAGTTTCAAATTTCACTAATACTCTTATGCGGGATATTCTGGAATTCCATATACTTGTGTATTGACGTTCCATGAACTTCAGTTTCCAGTTCAGTTAACTTATCTGGATAAAGCCTGCACTTTAATGGTCTGTATTTGCTCCCTTAATTCCTCTAAGTACCCATTTTGTGGCTTTAATTATAGGTTCTTATAACTTCCTATGGTTTCAGATCAATGTGACAAATAATCTCCAGTTTTGTTCTTTCAATGTTTTAAAAAATGGAGATTTCCAGTTTAAATCTGCGATTCCTGATGGTTAAAACATCTGTAGTTTCCATTCAACTTTGCCTTGAAAAACCTGAGGTGGAAACGATTCAGGGGATTTGTATGTATTTAGTGCTATTAAATTTTCCAATATTATTTATGTGCTTGTATTAAGATTGCTGAGTTTTAGTCTCCCTGGAATGTTACATACATGCTTCCTCTGCTGGAAAAGCTATTGGAGAGGAATTCACCAAGTTTGCCAATTTCCTCTTTACATTTCCAATATTGAGCACCACGGAAACGTAGTGGTTAGCACGATGCTATTCAAGTTCAGTCCCCAGCATCCTCTGTAGGGAGTGTACGTCCTTCCTGTGGAATGCCTGGGTATTGTCTGGGTGCTCCCATTATCTTCCATAGTACCAAGGCATAACTGTGTATGTTAGTAGGTTAATTGGTCATTCTAAATTGTCGTGACTAGGCTAGGGTTAAGTTGGGGCTCAAAGGGGTAGGCAGACCTATTCTGTGCTGCTGTATCTCTAAATAAATGTTAAAAAATTAAAATAACTATTGCCTTCATCTGTTCTTGAAAGATCCACATTGCCCCTGAAGATCCTCGAAAAGTATTTTTAATTCCTTATGCTAAGATTTCCTTATTACAACATTTGCACTCTTCCTTTCTATTTCTCTCCCAGTCCTTTGGATCTGCACTTCTGTTTTTTAGGTTTAATCATCTTGCCTTCCGTTTTTCGAACATAGAGCAGCGCTGCAGGGTACAGGCCTTTGGCCCACAATCGTTAACCTACTCCAAGATCAATCTCCTTCCCTCCCACATAGCCCTCCGTTATTGCTTTCATCCACGTGCCTTTGTAAGAGTCTCTTAGGTATGCGCATAGTGTCTGCCTCTACCACCACCCCTGGCAGCATATTCCACAAAAAAACCCTACCTCTGACATCTCCACACCCTCCTCCCATACTTTCCTCCAAGTACTTTAAAGTTATGCCCCCTCATATCAGCCATATCCGTCCTAGGAAAAAGTCTCTGACAGTCCACTCTACCTATGCGTCTCATCATCTTGTACACATCTGTCAAGTTACCTTCGCTCCAAAGAGAGAAGCCCCAGCTCGCCTCAGCCTATTCTCATAAGATGTGCTCTCCAAGCCAGGCAGTGTCCTGGTAAATCTCCTCTGCACCTACTCTAAAGTTTCCGCATTCTTCGTATAGTGTTTTGTTTCATGCTAAATTAAGATTTTGGCCCTCAGGGGTACATAGAAACATAGAAACATAGAAAATAGGTGCAGGAGTAGGCCATTCGGCCCTTCGAGCCTGCACCGCCATTTATTATGATCATGGCTGATCATCCAACTCAGAACCCAGCCTTCCCTCCATACCCCCTGACCCCTGTAGCCACAAGGGCCATATCTAACTTCCTTTTAAACATAGCTAATGAACTGGCCTCAACAGTTTGCTGTGGCAGAGAATTCCACAGATTCACCACTCTCTGTGTGAAGAAGTTTTTCCTAATCTCGGTCCTAAAAGGCTTCCCCTCTATCCTCAAACTGTGACCCCTCGTTCTGGACCTCCCCAACATCGGGAACAATCTTCCCGCATCTAGCCTGTCCAATCCCTTTAGGATCTTATACGTTTCAATCAGATCCCCCCTCAATCTTCTAAATTCCAACGAGTACAAGCCCAGTTCATCCAGTCTTTCTTCATATGAAAGACCTGCCATCCCAGGAATCAATCTGGTGAACCTTCTTTGTACTCCCTCTATGGCAAAGATGTCTTTCCTCAGATTAGGGGACCAAAACTGCACACAATACTCCAGGTGTGGTCTCACCAAGGCCTTGTACAACTGCAGTAGTACCTCCCTGCTCCTGTACTCGAATCCTCTCGCTATAAATGCCAGCATACCATTCGCCTTTTTCACCGCCTGCTGTACCTGCATGCCCACTTTCAATGACTGGTGTATAATGACACCCAGGTCTCGTTGCACCTCCCCTTTTCCTAATCGGCCACCATTCAGATAATAATCTGTTTTTCTATTTTTGCCACCAAAGTGGATAACTTCACATTTATCCACATTAAATTGCATCTGCAGTGTTTTATTCAGCCAATTTATTTTTATTCTCTTAAATTTCATCCACAGTTTTATACAAAAACAGTTTTGACCATTTTGTAACTTTGATCTGTTTCATCCTGATAAATTAATCCTGTCAAAATCTAAAACCTTAGCCTCATTGATAGTAGAAAATGTTCAATTCACTCCCTTTTCTGAGCTTCTTAACATCCATAAACATTATATTTGAATGAAAAATACATCCATATGAAGCAATTAAAGGCATCCGTTAGTCTTGCGAGACCATGGATCTGCGCTTGGAAAGTCTTCACTCTCCTGGGCAGGCCTGGGCAAGGTTGTATGGAAGACCAGCAGTTGCCCATGCTGCAAGTCTCCCCTCTCCACGACACCGATGTTGTCCAAGGGAAGGGCATTAGAACCCATACAGCTTGGCACCAGTGTCGTCGCAGAGCAATGTGTGATTAAGTGCCTTGCTCAAGGACACAACATGCTGCCTTGGCTGGGGCTCGAACTCACAACCTTCAGGTGGCTAGTCCAATGCCTTAACCACTTGGCCACGTGCCCACACTATGAAGGAATATTTGGTATTCAACAATTAGGAAGTATTCAACTGTATTGAACTATTTTGAAATAATAGATTTTAACAGGAGTATCCATGAGACAAGTAGCTATACGGCATATTCATTTCTTTTAACTTAATTTTTTTTCCTTCCAACTTCAAACACCTTGTTTTTCTATCTTGTACCTGTAATGATCAGTACTGAAGAGTACTACTTAGGCCTTTGGTCATCAATTAACTCAAGCATAGATTTTCTTTTTGTGTACATTTAAAGTTCTTCTTCAGCATTCCACATTATGAGGCACGCTGGTCTGGTACTGGATTCACAACTGGGAGATGAGAATTTGGTTTCACTAGGTCAAAGTTCAAAGTAAACTTATTATCAAAGTGCATATTTGCCACCATATACAACCCTGAGATTTGTTTTCCTGCAGGCATTCACAGTAGTCACTTAAAAAAATGAAGTTTATAAATCTGTTCAGTTTTAGCTACCAGCAGGAAAGCTGAACATGAAATCTGTGGATTTGTGGACAACAAAAACCTAATTCACTCATAGTTATCAATGAACCTGGTCCAGCCTGGTTAATTATTAGCAATTTGCATATGAGTTTTAACCTTGAGCACAAGCCATTCTGCAGATGCTGGAAATCCAGAGTCACACACACAAAATGCTGGAGGAACCCAGCAGGTCAGTCAGCAACTGTGGAGAGGAATAAAGAGTCAACATTTTGGGCTGAGGCCCTTCGTCAGGACTTGTCATTATAACCTTGAGCACTGTTATGAAAATGGTCACCACCAGCTCTTTGGTCAGGCGGAGAATGCATTAAATGCAGTCATGCCTATGCTATCAAAATCTTCAGAGAATTAATAAAAAGCATGAGAAGTTGTAAGGTTGGTTTGTAAGTATCCTTGTGACATGAAGTCTTTTCTGATTCTTCTACTTCTAAAAGTAATTCGATCATGGTGAATTCTAATTAGAATGTTTTTTCTGCTGTAGGGGATGGTAGGGGTTTTATTTTATGGTAGATGACAAATTCAGTACCGTCCCTGAATATAGAATGGCTTCCTACTGGTGGTAATGAGGATCCTGGAAACATCCCTATTCCTGTACATAGCACATTTTTTTAAAGTGGCCTGTCCCCTGAGTCATCCCACATTTCTGATAGTGAAGGAGCTGTCTTATGCACTACATAATTTAAAATCTGAGTCAAAGTATCGAGCATTAAGAGTTATATGCATGCTAGTTAATTTGGCAAGTTGGCTTGTTTGCGTCACATACTGAGGTACACTGGCTTGACTGGTTATTGTTGCCTGATAACTTGCTTCACTTTAGTACAGAAGCTGAAGACCTGATCTGCTTCACATAACGTCTTAAAGCAAGCAAATGGGAAAGGTCAAGGGAGACTCTGCATTGACAAAGGCATCTAGAGGTCTTTAGTAAATTGAGGGTTTGATGTGCCGAGAGATTTACAAACACTTGGTAGTGCTGTTTCCGATTCACGTCCAACACTGTGTGAATCTGAATCCGAATCGGGTTCATAATCGCTGACCTATGTCGTCAAATCTGTTGTTTTGCCCCAGCAGTATAGTGCAATACATTAAAATTACTACAATTTACAATAAGAATATATAATAAATTAAATAATGCAAAAAGAGAGCAAAATAGGATTCATGGTCTATTTGGAAATCTGAAGGCAGTAGGGAAGAAACTGTTCCTAAAACCTTCAATGTGTGTCTTCAGGCTCCTGTACCTCCTCATTAATTGTGGTGATAAGAAGAGGCCATATCCAGGGTGGTGATGGTCCTTCATGAGGTCAATAGTTCAATAGTTCCATTTAATATCAGAGAAATGAATACAATATACATCCTGAAATTCTTGTTCTTCGCAGACATCCACAAAAACAGAATGATTAAACTAAATGATTGAAGGTGCATTTGTTTGTGTCAATTTTCAGTTCCTGCTGTAACCTGTCTCTTTTTTGTGTGCTTTAACAGGAACAATCAGCACTCCTGTACCATTTCTGCAGAGCATCCCTGCATACACCTGCAACATTTCCAGTACAGCTGGTGAAAAACGCAAGCACTCCACTGCTTTCCCTATGGCCACGACCTCTGGCGTGGACAATGGCTTCCTGGAAGTGACAGCTGGAAATGTTGCCGGCCAGTTTATGGGCCAGGGTGGGTCTGTTGTAGAGGGCCAGTCAACACAGTCCCTTGTGCCCTGTAGTTCTTCCCAACATATCGTGGGACTGACCAGTGGTCCGCAGCCCGTCCATACAGGCTCAGTCTTCAGTACAACTCACTATCCCAACGGCACGCCTTCCCAGCAGTCTGTACTTTCCCAGTCAGTCGGCTACGGTGGTCGCAAAATCCTCGTCTGCTCTGTGGATAACTGTTTCTGTTCTGGCGTGCCTTCTGTTTCGAACCACAATGGACACCAGCCCTACAGCAGATCGGGTACTTTCCCTTGGTCTGTGACGTCGCAGGAATACGCACACGCTCTTCCACCTGCCCCCTCGGTACCTCAGTCTCTTATATCGTACGGAATGGGATCAGCATCTCACAACAACACTGCAGGCAAGATAACTGCAGGGTACATGGCCAATCCTTCACTGAACACTACGCCGCAAGCTAATCTTCTCAATTCTGTCTATCATACATTTTGAACAGTGTGCATTTTCCTTTTTAATTTTTCTTTCTGTAAATGTTAATTTCAGATCATTTGCTTTAAAAAAAAGTTAGAAAATACATTCCGCACATGATGTAAACTTTTTGTGCAATTGAATTCCAGTGCTGGTTTTAGTAATCCATTGATGAATGGAACCATGTTCTGTATTAAATGGCTTCCTTTGTTGGTTGTTCTGCCCAGGAGTGCCACAACCATAACAGAATTTTTATATGAAAACTCTTAGCACTTTTTTTGCAGAGGCATTTAATATTAGTTAATCATACAGTGCTCTGGTATAATAATTAGCAGCAATAAGCAGAGGTACCATTTGACAGTGAAGCACAAATTGCGCTGAGGGCATTGGCAGAGTTTGTCTGACCTGTTGAATAGGGGTGATCTGTGGGATCCTGACACTGGACGTTGTCGTGAGGTGACGCCATGCTGACTGGCAGGTTGTCAGGCAGGACATTTCAATCGTTGATTTCCATAGCTACCCAGTGCTCTTTTACAATAACCCCTTTGAGTATGGACTTACTGTGTGGAAAAAGACATCAAAGAAGAAAATATTTTTTTCTAAAATGTTCAAGGTGTGACTCTGGCTTCCTGGATGTGGAAACTACACCCTAATTAAGCATGGCAGATTTGCCTGTCACTTTAATCATAGTTTTTAAAAAAAATGTCACAATGGGACTACTACAAAGCAGAATGAGAGACTGGTCAGGCTGGGTTCCTGACCAGCTAGAAGAAAGGCAGATTATTTTGGGTTTGGCAAATGCAGTCCTGTAAACTATATATTGATAAATAATTAGGAGTATGCTTAATGCATAACATGAACATTTCTAAATCAGTATTCTGTAGGGGAAAAAAACTGGAGAATTGGGAATATTGTTTTATTTCTAGAAACTGGTGGGGATAGAGGGGAAATTTACAATCATGCTCAAGATGTTGATGATCTCTTAGTCAAACAAACATTTTTTTGGGCCTGTTGTGTCAAATGGGCAATGACAGTGGAACCTCATTATTACTAACCCATGATGGTTTTGTCAGGTGGGAGGGTGGGAGCTGCCGTGCTTTGCCAAGGTTTGAGCTCCAGTTCTGGTTTCATTCCTTTACCATCGACTGCTGGGGAAAATGCTCCACAGCCCCATTTTGAAATTCTATTACCTTTCTTTTCCTTTTTTTTTTGGGCAGCATTGGTGGCAGTAGAATACCCTATGAGTGGTAAGGACGATAATTATCGTGCAAAACGAAAAAGGATTCGTTACAAATGGTGCCAATGGATCTGCTGGTCTGCATGTTATAGCAAAGTTTATTTTATCAAGGGATTGAATTCCTTGATTTTTTTTTTAAATTAAAAATGAAATGGAGCTTCAGCTGGGGACCTGGGAAAAGCTCAATGTAATGGAAGGTTTGTTGTAACGAGGTTTGGCTGTATTTTAACTGTGTGGTGATGGTCCATAGATGTTTGACCACGGGAGCTCTGTTTTGCTTTGTCCCTGCAGAAAAGGGTGAATGTTAGTGTTTGGAAAAACTCTTGTAATCAGTAAAATCAAGAACTGTCGCCATTTTTGTCTTTCTCAAATACTTATAGTTTCCAGGTTATGCAGGGTTTATCTAAACCTCCTATTTCATGTCACTTTATCAATATCTTCTTTTAAGGCATTGAATAAACATGTATACATGAAGAGTTGAGAATTGTCTTTTTTTTAAACCTGTGTATTCAGATGCATCATTGACAGACAAAGACACGAAGAATTTTGGAAATGATTTCTGGGCTCAGCTGGCTTACTTCAGGATGGCACGGTTAACGTAATGCTTTACAGTGCCAGCTGTAAGATCAGGGTTCACTGGCAGCTGCTGTCAGTATGAAGCTTTGCCCCAGGACCGCACGGCTTTCCGCTGGGTGCTCTGGTTTGCAAGTTGGGGGCACAGAAACTGCTAGAGGGATTCAGCAGCTCAGGCAGCATCTATAGAGAGGAATAAAGAGCTGGCGTTTGGGGCCGAGACCCTTCATCAAATTGAGGGCATTCTATGTTGGTACTGGAAGTGTGGCAACATTTGCAGGCTGCCACCCCGCTCCCCTCATCACATTCCCGACGTAAACAACACACTTCACTGCTTTGCTGTGTCACGTACCCCGTGACGGGGACAAAGAAACCAGCAGAAATAGAAACCACTTTGGAGTCTCGTATTGCTATAAACTACTAATATTTATTAGTAACTACGCAATACAGTAATATCAATGTAAATAAATCACACAGGTTAGCAATGATTATATACATAAGTACGTAAATCAGTAAGTGTGGAAATATATGTATGAAAACCAAGCTTCTTTAAGTCTAGGGGTAAAAAGATACAGTCTTACGATGTTGAGTAAAGTTCAGTTCAGTTCAGTTCAGTTCGTGGTATTTAGTTGAGTAGTAATGGAGAGAGAGAGGGAGAGATTTGAGTCTTCAGGTGAGTTGATGCCGTTGATCTTCTCGTCATCCTCCGAAATCCTTTACAAGTCACCGACTGTGACTTTAACCGGGGGACCGGTTTTCCTGTGGTGGAGCTATCACCCAGGTGAGGATGAACACATAGACAACTCCCCACCAGTCAACCCCTTCTCCTTCACTGGAATAGCAATTTGGATCGATCCTCTGAAGCCCACTTTCTCTGTGGGCACAACAATGCTCATTCAGTGTCCAGATCATGTGTCTGAGGTCTGTATCATCTGACCTCCTATTTATTTCTCTGTGCTGAGCATCACCTGTCATTCAAAGAGTCCCTCCTTCCTTTGTCTGTAAAGGAATGCGAGCAGGCAACAAGTCCTTGGAAGTAACATCAATAATGTCCTGTTGGTCACCATAGCAACCTTCGAGCTGCTCAGTTTTTAACTCCAAAGTTAACTCCCGTGTCAGTCCAACCGTCAATCTTGGTCTCTCTCTCCTTTCCAAACAAACCATCAATGATAAATGCCTCTCTCTGTCTCTCTTCAAACAGTTAATAGGGGCACTCCTGGATCCCCTCATAGCTGTATCAATGTAGATGTGACAAATAAAGCCCAGCTTCAATGTTTGGAGCAAGCCTCTGCTGTGGGGAGTAGGGTCCACTAATCCCTCCTTTACGATATTAGACTATGTCGGCAAGAGATGAATCAAGAGATCCGCAGAGGTGCATGCCCCACTTCAACCGAGCTCACTCCTGTGAGGTTAATGTAACAAGTGGCTAACGAATGGGGTTCAGGCAATGGACCAAAGCTCTCTCCAGCTCTGGAAAGAAAAATGGAAATTGACAGGATATGAGCTTTGAGTTGTTTAGTACAATGCGTTATTAAAGCACTTCTTTTCAGTTAAAATGGAAGTTTGAGTCATAAATAATCAGAGGAGGTGTGGGTCATTTTATCCTTTGAGACAGCACTGCCATTCAGTAAGATCACACTCTCAGTAAGATCTGTTATCTAAGACCCACTCTCCTCCATTGCCCTATGTTCCTTGATCCCCTTAATGTTCAAAAACCTTCACTCCCTGTCTTGGATATCCTCAATGACTGAACCTCCACAGTCCTCTTGGGCAGAGTAGTCCAAAGATGCAGTATTCTCTGGGCAAAGAAATTGCTTCTGATCTGATTGAGGAAATGTCTTTATTTGGAGAGCAAGTTTCCTGGTTCCAGAATGTCTGCTTCAGTCCTGTCAATTCTCAGAAGAGCCTTTTGTGCTTTAAGGAAGTGATTCTTCTGACCACTAAAGAATAGATTCGATCTGCTCATCTCACTTCATTCTACAAAACTTCCATCCTAAAAATCAGCAGGGTGAAACTTAGCTGGTCTTTCTCTGTTGCAATTGTATTCCTTCTCGGCTGGGATATCATGAGCAGTCCAGCATAATTAAAGCAAATTCTCCCTTATTCTCAAATTCTCTTGTATAAAAGCCAATGTGTCATTTGCCAAGCTGCTTACCATACCTGCATGTTATATTGCTTGGTGATTGATGTACAAGGACACTAAGGATTCCCTGAATGTTAACATATTTTACTATTTTCCTATCTAAAAAAGCTGAATGTTTTGGGAAACTTGATACTTTTCTACCCTAGTGGATGATCTCTCATTTTCCGACTTTCTATTCCATCTGCCACATTCTCGCCTGTTAGAACTTCTCCTCACTTTGCTACCTAGCTTTGTACCATAAGTAAACTTTGATATACTTGTTTGATTGTGTGCATAAGCACAGATCCTTGCAATACCCTAAAAGTCTCAGCCTCACAAAGCCAAGAATAACCCGTTTATTCCTAATTATTGTTTTATTTATGTAACCTATCCTCATTCAATGCTGTATTGGTTTGTTATGGTCACTTGTGCTGAGATACAGTGAAAACCCTATCCTGAATTTTGTTCATACAGATCAAATCATTCATGACACAGTGCATTGAGGTAGAACAATTACAATGCAGAATAACGTGTAAACGGTACAGAGAAAGGACAGTGCAGGTAACAAGGTAGTTTGTGATGTCGTGTCCACTTTATCACACTAAGGAACCTTTCCATTATCTTAATCTGCGGGGTAGAAACTGTCCTTCAGGCTTGTGGTAAACAAAGTGCAAGATCATTGTGAGGTCAACAGTCCGCCAAGGGAACCATTCAATCATTTGATAACAGTGTTTAGAAGCTTGCCTTGAGCATGGTGGTACATGCTTTCAGGTTTTTGTATCTTCTACCCATTGGGAGAGGGGAGAAGAGACAATGGGCAGGGTCTTTGATTATGCTGGCTTGCTTTATTGAGGCATTGAGAAGTATAGGCAGTATAGTGCGTTCTAATTTTATTTTCCTATTTCTCGCATGGTGCCTTATTGAAAGCCTTTGCAAAGTTCAAAAAAAACTTACATGCAGTTACCTATCCTCATTGTTAGTTATTTACAAAAACAAATGATCAGAAAAATCCCTTTTAAAATATGTTAAATGTCTTTCCATTTTCAAGGACCCCTGTTAACTCTACCCTTCCAGCTGGAAGTTTGGGATTCGATTCCTGCTGCTGTACGTTCTCCCCATAACTGTTTGGGTTTCCGCAGGGTGCTCCAGTTTCCTCCCACATTCCAAAGGTATAATGGGCAGGGTTAGCATGTTTTGGGCTCTCTACGTTGGCACCAGAAGCATGGCGACTCTAGTAGACTGCACAGCACAATCCTCGCTGATTGGATTTGATGCAAATAATGCACTTCACTCTGTGTTTTAATATACATGTGACAAATAAAGTAATCTTTAAATCTTTAACCTTTTTAACAGTAATTTTCCCTACCGCTGATTTCAGGCTAATTGGTCTATGGTTCCTGTTTCCTCTCCATTAAAAGTCAAGCCTGACATGAGCTATGAGAATCACTGAAAGCCTTAACGCTGCTTCAATGCAGTTGGGCCTCCAGCAAAATAAAAATTAACTGCTCAACAGCTGTATGTAGCTGGATTTGAATGTTATTAGCCTCTTACAAAGTGAAATCAAGTAACACAGGCTTTGCTGCCAAAAGAACTCAGTGCCTTCTATGCTCGTTTTGACCGCCAAAGCATGTACACAAACTCCTATGGACCCTGATGACCATGTGATTTCCGTCTCTGAGACCGGCGGGAGAGCATTCTTCAGCAGGGTGAGCCCAGGGAAGACATTCAACCCAGACGGAGTACCTGGCTGAGTACTGAAGATCTGTGCTGATCAGCTGGCTGGAGTGTCCACCGATATCTTTAACCTCTCGCTTTGGCAGTCTGACGTACCTACCTACTTCAAGCAGCCTTCAATTATACCAGTGTCCAAGAAGAACGTAGTAACCGGCCTCAATGGCTATCACCTGTTAGTACTTCTTACATCCACCATGATGAAGTGTTCTGAGAGGTTGGTGAGGATTCATACTGTCTCCTGCCTGAGAAACACTCCAGTTTGCCTACCAGCATAACAGATCCACAGCAGGTGCCATTTCATTTAACTTTGCTGACCAGATGTTCAACCCTGGAACATCTGGACAGCAAAGATGCATACATCAGGATGCTCTTTACCGGCCACCTTGGTATTCAATACTACCATCCCCTCAAAACTAATCACTAAGCTTCAAGACCTTACCCACAATACCTCCTTGTGCAATTGGATCATCAATTTCCTCACGAGCTGACTCCAGTTAGCTTGGATTGCCAGCAACATCTCCACAATCTCCATCAGCACAGGTGCTTAGCCCCCTGCTCTACTCACTTTGCAGTTATGACCGTGTGGCTAAGCACAGCCCCAGTGCCACATTTAAGTTTGCTGACAACACTACTGTTGTTGGCTGAATCAAAGGTGGTGACGACACAGCATACAGGAGAGAGATTGAAAATATGGCTGAGTAGTGACACAACAACATTTTCTCTCTTAATGTCAGCAAGACCAAGGAGCTGATAATTGACTTCAGGATGAGGAAACAGAAGGTCCATGAGTGAAGAGGATCAACAACTTTAAACTCTTCAGTGTTATAATTTCAGAGAACCTGTCCTGGGTCCAGCATATAAATGCCATTATGAAGAAGGTACCTCTACATAGAAGTTTGTGAAGATTCAGCATGACATCTAAAACTTTGATGAGCTTTTATAGATGTATGGTGGAGAGTCTATTGACTGGCTGCATCACAGCCTAGTATGGAAACACCAATGCCCTTGAATGGAAAATCCAACAGAAAGTCATGGATATGACCCAGTCCATCATGGGTAAAGACCTCCCCACGATTGAGTATGTCTACATGGAGTGCTGTTGCAGAAAAGCAGCGCCCACCTCCCAGGTCATACTCACTTCTCACTGCTGCCATTGGGAAGAAAGTACAAGAGCCTCAGGACTTGCGCCTCCAGCTTCAAGAAGAGTTATTACCACTCAACTTCACCCGCCCCGTCACTGAACTCTTCCCACAAACGACGGACTCACTTTCAAGAGCTCTTCATTTCACGTCCTTGGTATTTATTTATTTATTATTATTATTTCTTATTTTCTTCAGGATTTGCACAGTTTGTTGCACATTGGTTGTTTGTCCGTCCTGTTGGATGCCGTCTTTCGTTAACTCTGTTATGGTGCTTGGATTTACTGAGTGTGCTCACAAGAAAATGAATCTCAGGGTTTTATACGGGTGCATTATTGTACTTTGATAATAAATTTGCTTTGAACTTTGAACTTGTTAGATTTCCTCGGAGTGCTGGAAATTGAATTGTCATACCTGAGCAGAATGAAATGTTAATCTAAATTTTGGAATTTGATCAATTTTAAGGTTATGTCGGGGCGGGATGGGGTTACCTACATGTAGTCTTTGCTGTAGCCAGTTTGGAAAAAAAGCTAGTTTTCATTTATATAGCTCATGACACAACCTCCAAAGGCACTTTACAGCTACTAAAGTATACTTGATGTTGAAAGTGTCCAAATTAAATATTCACTGCATCCTCCTGCAAATGATGAAGCCAGATTCATTTTGGTGATATTGATCGTGAGATAAATATCAATTATAATAACTTGGATCTCCATATCCAGCTGAGAGGTTAGATATTCGGTTTAACGTCCTCAGCTGAAGGGAAGAAATACATTCAATATCTCAACCTGGTCCAAAGGAGGTAAAGTAGTTGAGAATGATTCCAGGAATGAAAGAGTTAACACATGAGGAGTGTCTGATGGCTCTGTCACTGTACTCACTGGAGTTTAGAAGAATGGGGTGGGGGGGGGAGTCTCATTGAAACCTATTGAATGTTGGAAAACCTAGATAGAGTGGATGTGGAGAGGATGTTTCCTATAGTGGGGAAATCTGGGACCAGAGGCATAGCCTCAGAATAGGGGAATGTCCCTTTAGAACAGAGATGAGGAGGAGTTTCTTTAGCCAGAGGATGGTGGAATTCATTGATACAGACGGCTGTGGAGGCCAAATAATTGGGTACATTTAAGGTGAAGGTTGATAGCTACTTGACTAGTCAGGGCATCAAAGGTTACGGAGAGAGGGCAAGAAAATCAAAGTTCAAAGTAAGTTTTATTATCAAAGTGCATTATATCACCATATACCAGATTCATTTTCTTGTGGGAATACTCAACTATAGAACAATTACTATAACAGAATCAATCAAAGACCAGCGTTCAACCAGAGTGCAGAAGACAGCAAACTCTGAAAATACGAGAAGAAGCCACGATAATAATAAATAAATAAGCATTAAATATAGAGAACATTAGATGACTAGTCCTTGAAAGTGAGTCTGTTGGTTGTGGGAACATTTCAATGAAGGGGAAAATAAAGTTAGCTCTTTTTGGTTCAAGAGCCTGATAGTTGAGTGGTAGAATGTTCGAATGCTGTTTATAGACTTCAGTTCAGCATTCAACGCAATCATTCCTCAGCACCTGATTGGAAAGCTGAAACTACCGGGCCTGAACTCCTCCCTCTGCAACTGGATCCTAGACTTCCTGACTGGGAGACCTCAGTCAGTCCAGATCGGGAGCAGCATCTCTAACACCATCACACTGAGCATGGGGGCCCCCCAGGGGCTGTGTGCTCAGTCCGCTGCTGTTCACTCTTCTGACTCAGTTGCCCCATTACTGGAGTTCTGGTTGCCCCATTACTAGAGTTCTGGTTGCCCCGTTACTGGAGTTCTAGTTACCCCATTAGTGGAGTTCTGGTTACCCCATTACTAGAGTTCTGGTTGCCTCGTTACTGGAGTTCTAGTTACCCCATTAGTGGAGTTCTGGTTACCCCATTACTAGAGTTCTGGTTGCCCCGTTACTGGAGTTCTAGTTACCCCATTAGTGGAGTTCTGGTTACCCCATTACTAGAGTTCTGGTTGCCTCGTTACTGGAGTTCTAGTTGCCCCATTACTGGAACAGTGTGGAGGTTTTGGAGAGAGCGCAGAAGAGTATCACCAGCACATGGCCTAGGTTAGAGAGTACCAGCTGTAAGGAGAGGATGGATCGTGCCCTTGGGAGGGTTAGATATGACACATAAAACTGTAAAATTATAAACACAAGAGATTGCGCAGCTGGTTCAAGTCTTGAGTGTCACCCACACAATGCTGGAGAAACTCAGCGTCTATGGGGAGGAATAAACAGTTGACATCTGGCATTGAAACCCTTCATCAGGACTGGAAAGGAAGGGGGGAAAGCCAGGGTAAGAAGGTGGAGGGAGGGAAAAGAGCACAAGCTGTTTGTTGACAGGTGAAACCAGGTGAGAGGGAAGGTGGGTGGGTGGGTGGAGAGGAGGGAGGATGTAAGGGGTGGGAAGTGATAGGCGGAAGAGATAAAGGGCTGAAGAAGAAGAGTCAGACAGGAGTGGAGAGTGGACCATAGAGTAAAATTATGAGGCCCATAGACAGAGTAAATAATCAAGGTCTTTCTCAGCATGGAAAGGTCAAGTACTATGGGGCATGGCTTTAAAATGAGAGGGGAAAGGTTAAAGGAGATTTGCAAAGCAAAGCGGTAAATACTTGGTATGTGTTGCCAGGAGAGATGATGAAAGCAGTGACATTTAGACAGACTCATGAATATGGATCAGGCGCAGGCAGATGGAATGTTTACTTTGGCATCATGGTCATCACAGACATCACAGACCAAACGGGCAGGTACCCTTCCCGTATTATAGATTACATCATTGGACATCACCTTTCTGTTTCTTTGCACAACAGTGTCACGTAAAATCAAAGCTGTGGAGTGCGATTGCTCTCAACAGGATTAGGAGCCTTCTCCCAATTACTGGATTTATGTGGGAGCTTACATTTATCCCCGTTGACTTTCATCTGTTGTTCCTTTGTCAAAAACACTTAGAACACTGTCAGTCTTTATATTTGGAACCTGGCGCCATTAAAAGATTTTCTCTAACCTTCTCTGTCATTGTGTGCAATTTCCATATATTGCATTCAAAATTCAAAGTAAGTTTATTATCAAGGTATGTATATGTTACCATATACTACCCTGAGATGAATTTTCTTACAGGCACTTACAGGTAAATAAAGAAATACAATGGAGCGAATGAAACACAGTACCTAACAAAGAGAGTCAAACATCCAATGGGCAAAGGAGGACAAATCGGGGCAATAATAAATAAAAAATGAGTAAATGATACTGAGAACGTGAGTCAAGTCCTTGAGTGAGTCAATAGGTTGTGGAGTCAGTTCAGTGTTAAAGTGAGTGAAGTTGTCCACTAAGTGAAGCAAAATTCAACCTTGAACTTCTTTCCCTCTATTACTTTCAGAGGGGCTCCTTAAACTGGCATCTAACTTTCCTAAAAGTAATTCAAACTGGTTAGACTTCAAATAGCAAGAATGTACCACTGGTAAAAAGCATCTTCAGGGTACTGGCAACACACATCGAAGTTGCTGGTGAACGCAGCAGGCCAGGCAGCATCTCTAGGAAGATGTACAGTCGACGTTTCAGGCCGAGACCCTTCGTCAGGACTAACTGAAGGAAGAGTGAGTAAGAGGTTTGAAAGTGGGAGGGGGAGGGGGAGATCCGAAATGATAGGAGAAGACAGGAGGGGGAGGGATGGAGCCAAGAGCTGGTCAGGTGATTGGCAAAAGGGATATGAGAGGATCATGGGACAGGAGGCTCAGGGAGAAGGAAAAGGAGTACTGGATTGTTTTAGGAAGAGAGATACAGAAACATAACAATTGGATTGCAAATAACTCCCTCCCCAAAAACTTATTTCTATCAAGATTGTAGGACAGCATTAGACTCGGGCATTTTGCCAGTTTGGATCTTTCCCAGTTCTCAAACATAGATAAATATTTCTAATTGTTGTATCCAAGCAACAAAGACTCTATATCAATTGTAAAATAGTTTATTTCAAGGAGCTTTGACGTTTGAAAGTTGGGAGGCAGGTTGCAGTAGGGCATATCAGCAAACTTCCATTTACACCATCACCCAGGACATGTCCTCTTCTCATTGTCACCATCAGGAAGGAGGTACAGGAGCCTGAAAGCACATGCACAACAATTCAGGAACAGCTTCTTCCTACTATTGGGCTGAGATGTTCTCTGAGCTTGGCAATTGACTTGCAAACATTTTGTCACTAAACGAGGAGTCGTCCTCCAAATGCTTGGTCTTTATATTCTTTTCACAATTGGTTTTCCAAAATAACAAATAATCAGCTGATTGAGAAGAGGCCAAGCATTCAGAGGACCCACCACAATCAACAGCGCACTGATGATGTCTCCTTGTATGGTGTCAAAACGTTGGCAATTGGATGGCCAAGATTGGAGATCAACTCAACCCATCCTGAGCTACACATCTTCTGAATTATTTCAAAGTTCTTACTGTAATTTACAGTTTGTATTATTATGTACAGCTGCCACATAACAACAACTTTCATGACATATACCAGTGATATTAAACCTGATTCTGATTTTGACCTCTTGCTAAGATGTGTTGGGCACCACATGTGCATATGACCACCAATCAGACGCAACAGAGCACTAGAGACTCCGTAAATATTTTGAAGGATATTCCTGCTTTTTCATGAAAAGAATCAAATAAGAGTTTTATTCACAGAATGCAAAGCATGTGTTTGGCTGGATATCATGGTATGTACGAAGGCCGTAGCATGTTTCTAAAGTGAATGATCATGTCAGCTATCCAATAGGGTAATAAGTTTAGAACAGGATGAGTCTACCCATTGTCACTAGCTGCATCCAAAATTGTTTTAGATTTATGAAGTGTTTAAAGCCTCTGGAGGAAAAACTGAAAGTCCAATTTTTTTTCTTCTCAAAAATTGGCATAATGATTTGATAAATTGTCTGGATCAAAGACCCAGATTTTCTGAATTAAATGCAGATTCTTCTGCGCCCTTTAGCAATATTGGAAACACATCAAAATCATGTCAGTGAACATCACTGTCAACCGCTGACTCACCCAAATCCCAGTGTGGAGCCAGCCAGCCTGCAGTTTTCCTCTTCATAAATAATACACATGTGGACTAACATACCTGAGAAAGCCATCAACATTAACGGAACGGGTGTAAACTGCAAATTATTCTGGTGAGTAATTAATTTGGTACTTATTACTTATGGAAGACTGATATGTCACACACAGATATGCTACTTCACCAGTCAAATTCATATGAAAATCAGAATTAGGCTGTGTTTGTCAAAATTAAAACAAAGTTATTAAGCACATCACAAACAGGTGACTACTTTCCAAAATAAAATTCTCACCCATCCTAATGATGTCAAGATCATCTGGGTTCTCAATGAAATAATCAAGTACTTGTACAGACAGAATCTCAGTCATCTCAACGGTTGTAGATTTTGGAACCACCTTGGAACTGGGAGTGTAAATAAGACCATAAGACATAGGAGCAGAATTAGGCCATTCAGCCCATCAAGTCTTCTCCACCATTCCATCATGCCTGATTTATTATCCGTCTTGACCACTGTTATACGAAGATAAAGAACACCTACCGTTCCATGCCTAGACCCCACTTTGGTAAATCTGATCACCCGGCTGCCCTTCTCCTACCTGCATACAGGCTAAAGCCCAAACCTCCACAGATGAGGACAGCCAAGGGGTGGTTGCAGGAAGCAAGGGAGCATCGATGGGATTGCTTCGAGTCAGTGAACTGGGCCGTGTTCAAGAGCTTATCAATGGATCTGAATGACTACACCAGAGTTGTAACAGACTTTAATAAGACAGCTGTAGATGAGTGTCCCCCCAGGAAATCGTTCAGTCTTCCCCAACCAGAAACCCAAGATGAATCATGAGATCCACTCTGTTGATCAGAGGTGTTCAAGTCTGGTGACCAAGAGGTCCAGGTACGATCTCCAGAAAGCCGTCTCGTGTGTGAAGTGGCAATTCTGGACCAAACTTGAGTCAATGAAGGTTACTCAACAGATTCCTGATTAGTTGGGGCATCTGGGGATATGGTAAGAGGAGGTATATGGGGTTGAGTGGGATCCGGGATCAGCCATGATGGAATGGCAGAGCGGACACGGTGGGCTGAATGGCCTGATTATGCTCCTATGACTTATGGTCTTATGGACAGCTGTGGCAGGACTGGAACGTTATAAGGTTAAATCAAGCAGCATAAGTAACAACAGGGCTTCGCTTCCAGATGAGCTTGATGCCTTCTATGCTGGCTTTGACCATCATAACATGGAGGGACCATCATGAACTCCAACATCTCCCGATGATCCTATGACTTCAGTCTCTGAGGTGAATGTGCGAGCAGGCTGGCCAAGTACTGAAGACTGGCTGGAGTGTTCACCGAGATCTTTAACCTCTCACTTTGGCAATCTGAGGTACCCACCTGCTTCAAGCAGGCTTCAATAATACCGGTGCCTAAGAACAGCATGGTGACCCCGTCTATCACCAGTGGCACTTCCATCCACAGTGATGAAGTGTTTTGAGAGGATGGTGATGAAACATATCAACTCCTGCTTTAGAAGCAATTTGGATCCACTCCAATTTGTCAACCGGAGCAACAGGTCCAGAGTAGATGCCACCTCATTGGCTTTTCACTCAAGCCTGGAACATCTGGACAGCAAAGATGTAGACAGTAAGATGCTCTTTATCGACTACAACTCAGTATTCAAAACCATCATCCCTCAAAACTAATCATAAGCTTCAAGACCTTGGCCCTCAATTCTTCCCTGCGTATTTGGGTCTTTAATTTGCTCACTTGCAGACCCCAGTCAGTTTGGATTGGCAACAACGTCTCCTCCACAATCTCCATCAGCACAGGGGCGCCACAAGGCTTAAACCCCTGCTCTACTTGCTTTACACTTACGGCTGTGTGGCTAAGCACAGCTCCAATGTCATATTCAAGTTTATGATGACACCACTGCCGTTGGCCGAATCAAAGATGGTGATGAATCACCATATAGGAAGGAGGCTGAAAACCTGGCTGAGGGGTGACATAACAACAACCTCTCACTCAATGTCAACAAGACCAAGAGGCTGATTACAGACTTCAGGAGGAGGAAACCAGAGGTCCCTGAGCCAGTCCTCATCGGACGATCAGAGCTGGAGAGGTTCAGCAACTTTAAATTCTTCTGAGTTAATAATCTCGGAGGGTCTGTCCTGGGTTCAGCATGGAAGTGCCATTACAAAGGAAGCATGGCAGTGCCTCCACCTCATTTGGAATTTGCAGAAGTTCGCATGACGTCTAAAACTTTGACAAACTTCTAAAATATGTAGTGGAGGGCATATTGACTGGCTGCATCACAGCCTGGTATGGAAACACCAATGCCCTTGAATGGAAAATCCCACAGAAAGTAGTGGATATGGCCCAGTCCTACACGGTTAAAACCCTTTCCACCACTAAGCACATCTTCATGAAATTCTGTCGCAGGAAAGAAGCATCCATTATCAGGGACCCCACTGCCCAAGACATGCTATCTTCTTGCTGCTACCATCAAGAAGAAGGTACAAGAGCCTCAGGACTCACACCACCAGGTACAAGTCAGGTCCAGTCACTTTTTATTGTCATTTTGACCATACACTGCTGGTACAGTACACAGTAAAAACGAAACAACGTTCCTCCAGGACCCTGGTGCTACATGAAACAACACAAAACTACACAAGGCTACACTAGACTATGTAAGACAACACAAAAAGTACACTACATTACAGAACTACACAGGACTACATAAAGTGGACAAAACAGTGCAGGGCAGTACAATAAATAATAAACAAGACAATAGGCACAGTAGAGGATAAATTACAACATAATAATAATGATGTAGATGTCAGTCCAGGCTCTGGGTATTGAGGAGTCTGATGGCTTGGGGGAAGAAACTGTTACACAGTCTGGTCATGAGAGCCCAAATGCTTCGGTGCCTTTTGCCAGATGGTAGGAGGAAGAAGAGTTTGTGTGAGGGGTGCGTGGGGTCTTTCATAATGCTGTTTGCTTTGCGGATGCAGCGTGTCGTGTAAATGTCTGTAATGGCGGGAAGAGAGACCCTGATGATCTTCTCAGCTGACCTCACTACCCGCTGCAGGGTCTTGCGATCTGAGATGGTGCAATTTCTGAACCAGGCAGTGATGCAGCTGCTCAGGATGCTCTCAATACATCCTCTGTAGAATGTGGCGAGGATGCGGGGAGGTGGGGGGGGAGATGGACTTTTCTCAGCCTTCGCAGAAAGTAGAGACGCTGCTGGGCTTTCTTTGCTATGGAGCTGGTGTTGAGGGACCAGGTGAGATTCTCCGCCAGGTGAACACCAAGAAATTTGGTGCTCTTAACGATCTCTACGGAGGAGCCGTCAATGTTCAGCGGAGAGTGGTCGCTCCGTGTCCTCCTGAAGTCAACAACCATCTCTTGTTTTGTTCACATTCAGAGACAGATTGTTGGCTCTGCACCAGTCCGTTAGCCGCTGCACCTCCTCTCTGTTGCTGACTCATCATTCTTGCTGATGAGACCCACCACGGTCGTGTCATTGGCGAACTTGATGATGTGATTTGAGCTGTGTGTTGCAGCAACCAGAACTCCAGTAATGGGGTAATCAGAACTCTAGTAATGAAGCAACCAGAACTCCAGTAACAGAGTAAACAGAACTCCACTAATGGGGTAACTAGAACTCCACTAACGGGGTAACCAGAACTCCAATAATGCACAAAAAGAAGTTACAGAGGATGTTGAAGATGAGCAGAAATATAACAGCAAAGATTTGATTGGCTGAATAGAAAGTTTTACATGTTTGACTGCAATATTTAAGAGAAGTTTGGATAGGCAAATGGATGAGAGGAGCATGGAGAGCTGTGGTTCAGGTGCAGGTCAAATGGACAGTTTTGCAAGGACCAGATGTGTTGAAGGATCTGTTTCTGTGCTCGATGTCTCTATCAATGTTTTTCAGGTTGTGTGGTTAAAGTCACTAATGATCGAGCAGTAGACTGATGAGAACCTATGAAGTATTGTGGGATAGCTAAACAGGAATTCAGTAGAAATAAAGTTGTGAGCAATGTTGTCAGAGGTGACCTCACATACAATATAAATGTTCCAAGGAGATGAAGGTACGACAAGATAATCTCCATTCCTGTAACCCAGTTGATGAAGTTGTTTTATTTTATTCCATTTAAATTGGGCTTGGTTTATTATGGTCACGTGTAACATGACACAGTGCAAAGTTTTGTTTTGCACACCATTGATACAGATGGTTTTATCACAGCAGTGCAGCTTGTTCTGTGTTCTGCGACAACAGAACGCAGAATGAAGTGTTTCGGTTACAGAGAGGGTGCAGTACAGGCAGATAGTAAGGTGCAAGGGCCACGACGAGTTAGATTGCGAAGTCAAGAGTCCATCTTAACATATGAGAGCTCCCTTCAATAGTTACTCAATTAATATCTACGCAGGACTCCAGGAGCAGTCCATGCCCACGTGCAGTGATATAGCAACATTATTGCCATCTTCGCGGTACATGGATTGCAAAGTGACCACTGTTTATTGGTAGTAATTCACCTCAGACTAGGGTACCATGCGTGAAGCATTACCAAGTGGCTGCACCTCATGGAGAAATACCTGAGGGTATTTTGGTCTAAGATCCTCCCCTGAGAGACTCCTACTGCCACACCGTGGGACTACAGCTGTGGTAGCCTTTATCCCTTTCCCGTACAGTAGGGAGTTTCCTCTCCACCATCCACGAATTCCAGCCTAGGTCCGCTCCCCATAGCTACACTTGGCTAAGTGCTGCTTGTTACTCTGCAGGTCCACACTTGGAATGTGGTTTCAATCAAACAAAGCTGAACATTCACTCATTTATTTGTCACGTGTATGTCGAAACGTTCAGTGAAATTGTCGTGGGCGCTAACGACCAGCACGACCCAAGGAGGTGCTGTGAGGGGCGGGGGAGCACACAAATATCGCCACCTACTCCTGCACCAAGATCGTGCGCCCACAACGCTCGGCAGAACAACACAGAACACAACAAGAGACAAAACAGCAACGGCAAAACAAGCCGTGTCCCTCCCACCCGCACGGTCGTCCAGCTCCAGCACAGGCCCTTCCGCCCTGCAGCCTCTGGCGGACACCGCTGACCCACTTCCATGCTGAGCCAGTGCCCCTCTCTATTGCTGTAGGTTATTAATGGCACTGCCCAGCCTGCAAACTGCCTTTTCCAAAAGCTCCTTCTGGGAAATATCGAAAGACTAACTTCATGCTATCTTAAAGGTTTTTTCCCCTCAGACAGTTAATCTGATCAACCGTTCCAGTTAGTCCCCCCTAACCCCCTCCTCCATCACTCATTCATCGTAAACACTCAAAATCATTTTTACCATTGTAAACACATGCTGGTTTTTATGTATTTATAGACTCCATGTCTGTACTTTAAACTCTAACTTTATTGTTATATAATGATTGAATTTTTTTGGTGCATGTCGTGCTCTGACTGGTACACCGTGGTAAATTCGATACTCATGCAAATGAGCTCTCAGTGGCCACTTTATTAGACACGTCTGCTCGTTACGTAAATATCTAATCAGTCAATCATGGGGCAGCAGCGCAGTGAGTTACAACGTGCAGACATGGTCAGCAGGTTCGGTTGTTGTTCAGACTAAGCATCAGTGCCGGGCAAGGGTGGTTTGAGTATCTCAGAAACGGCTGATCTCCTGGGATTTTCACCCACAACGGTCTCTAGAGGTTACAGAGTGTGGTGCAACAATCAGTTCAGAGGGGAATAGCCAGACTGGTTCAAGCTGTCCAGAAGGCAACAGTAACAGAAGAAACCACAAGTTATAACAGTGGTGTGGAGAAGAGCATTGAACCTCGAAGGGGATGGGCTACAGCAGCAGAAGGCAATGAACATGCACCCAGTGGCCACTTTATTAGAATTTCGTCTCAAAGTGAAAATAGATCTATGGAAATTGGTCTAAATTTATGACAATAATTAAACACAAAATAATTGATTGCATAATTACTCAGCCCTTCAAGTCAGTATTTAGTAGATGCACCTTTGGCAGCAATTACAGCCCTGAGTCTGTGTGGATAGGTCTCTATCAGCTTTGCACATCTGGACACTGCAATTTCTCCCCATCCTTCTTTACAAAACTACTGAAGCTCAGTCAGATCTGGGGATCGTGAATGAATAGCCCTTTTCAACTCCAGCCACAAATTCTCAATTGTATTGAGGTCTGGACTCTGACTTGGCCACTCCATGACATTAGCTTTGTTGTTTTTAAGCCATTCCTCTGCATCACTGGCTTTGTGCTTTAGGCCATTGTCTTGCTGGAAAACAAATCTTCCCCTGCAAGTCTTGCAGACTGCATCAGGTTTTCCTCCAGGATTTCCCTGTATTTTGCTGCATTCATTTTACCCTCTACCTTCTCAAGCCTTCCAAGGGTCTGCTGCAGTGAAGCATCCCCACAGCATGATGCAGCCACCACCGTGCTTCACAGTAGGGATGGTGTGTGGTGTTGGACTTACACCAAACATAGCGTTTAGTCTGATGGCCAAAAAACTCAATTTTGGTTTTATCAGACCATAGAACCTCCTTCCAGCTGGCTTCAGAGTAGAGTCTCCCACATGCCGTCTGGCAAATTGTAGCCAAGATTTTATGTGAGTTTTTTTCAACAGTGGATTGCTCTTTGCTACTCTCCCATAAAGCTGTCACTGGTGAAGCACCCGGGCAACAATTGTTGTATGCACACTCTCCCATCTCAGCCACTCAAGCTTGTAACTCCGCCAGAGTTGTCACAGGTCTCTTGGTGGCCTCCCTCACTAGCCCCCTTCTTGCACAGTCACTCATTTTTTGAGGACAGCCTGCTCTAGTCAGATTTACCGCTGCACCATATCCTTTCCATTTCTTGACGATTGACATAACTGTACTCCAAGGGATATTCAGTGACTTGGAAATTTTCTTGTATCCATCTCCTGACTTGTGCTTTGCAATAACCTTTTCATAGAGTTGCTTGGCTGTCCTTTTCTCCTTCTGGTGTAGATTTTGCCAGGATACTGACTCACCAGCAGTTGGCCCTTCCAGATCCAGGAGTATTTTTATTGTGATCAGTTGAAACACCTTGACTGCATGCAGGTCTCCAAAAACAGATCTCCATTTCACTAATTATGTGACTTCTGAAAAACAATTGGCTGTGCTAGTGATGATTTGGCATGTCATACTAAGGGGCGGGGGTGTGAATACTTACACAATCAATTATTTTGTGTTTTATATTTGTAATGAATTTAGATCACTTTGTAGAGACCTGTTTTCACTTTGACATGAGAGAGACTTTTTCTGTTGATCAGTATCGAAGAAGCCAGATTAAATCCACTGCGATTTAATGTTGTAAAACAATAAAACATGAAAACTTCCGAGTGGGAGGGGTGAATACCTTTTATAGTCTCTGTATACATAAGTAACAATCATTTTGTTCTCCTTTACGATCGTGCACTAAAGAATAACAATAAACAGTCTTGAATCTTGAATTTTGACCCAGTTGGATTCACATTTTTTGGACTAGATTGTCAGTTTGATGTGATATATATAAGCAGTATTTATGTTTTTCCTTCTGAGTTTTACTTACCTGACACTCTGCGCTTGTGGGCTGCTGCAAGTAAGCTTTACATTGCATCTGCTGTGCAAACACATACTTGGCCAGATGACAATAAACTCAACTCTGACTTTGACTTTCTGTGACTGTGAAACAGCATGGAGCACGAGGGAGGAGTGTTTCTTCACCCTCATGAATGAGGGATGCTGGATTTGAGTGATATAGATAGGGTAAATACAAACAGGTGTTTTCCACTGAGGTTGGCTGGGACCATGGGTTAAGGGTGAAAGGTGAAATGTTTTAAGAGGAACATGAGGGGGAATTTCTTCATTCAGAGTGTGGAATGAGCTTCCAGCGGAGGTGGTGGACGCGGGTTCAATTTCAAAATTTAAGAGTAATTTGGATAAGTAGATGGATGGGAGGGTATGGAGAGCTGTGGTCTGGATGCAGGTCTGAAATACTAGCCAGAGTAATAATTTGGCATGGAATAGATCAGATAAAGAGCCTGTTTCTGGGTTGTAATGTTCTATGACTCTATCATTAATTAGTATCTGAAATATTGTTTTGAGTTCTTGGTACCTAGGCAATTCCTCTTAAGTTCTTACACATAATTAGGGAGCTTAAGGTAAAGGGACCCTGAGGAGACAATGACCATAATATGATAGAATTCAAAGGTTCAAAGGCTCATTTTATTGTCAAAGAATGCATGTACAATACAACTCCGCTATTCATCTTCTCCAGATAGCCATGAAATACAGAAAAAAAAGGGACATCATTGCAAGAAAAGACATCAACACCCTTCTCACAGGAAAAGGTGAAAGGAAAAAACCTCACAAACCCCAAACACCCCACCCCCTCCCTTGCTCAAAAGCTAACAGATCACCCACATGGAAAACGGTGGCTTGAACGTTAAAGGCCAAAGCCCAAACCCCCTCCCTTGCAAGAAAACGATAATAACATGAAACCCCAAACCCCTCCATTGCAAAAAAAAGCAACAATAACATCAAGCCCTAAACTCCTCTCTCACAGAAAAGGACAACGGCAAAACTGCAACACCCTCTCCCACACACAAGGACTACCAGATCGCCCACACAGAGGAACCAGCAAGAACATCAGACCCCAAATCCCAAAACCCTCCCTCGCACAGTAGAGTAAGGGTTACAGAGGCACGAGAGAGGAGCTGACCAAAGTTGATCGGAAATGGGTATCAGCAGGGATGATGGTAGAACAGCAATGGCTGGAGTTTCTGGGGCAATTCAGAAGGCGCAGGATAGATACCTCCCAAAGATGGAGGAGTATTCTAAAGGGAGGTTGAAGCAACCGTGACTGACAAGGGAAATCAAAGCAAAAGATAGGACACATAATATAGCAAAAATTAGTGGGAAGTTAGAAGATTTGGAAACTTTAAAAACCAACGGAAGGCAACTAAAAAGAAAAATCAAAGTGAGAAAAGGTGATATCTGAAGGTAATCTAGCTAATAATATCAAAAAGGATACCAAAAGATTTTTTTTCGGATATACAGCATATAGTGTGAAAGGGAGGTTAGAGTGGATATTGGACTGCTGGAAAATGATGCTGGAGAGGTAGAATAAGAGGATAAAGAAACGGTGGATGAACTGAATAAATATCTTGCATCAGTCGTCACTGTGGAAGACACCAGCCGTATGCCAGAAATTTGAGAGTGTCAGGGGGCAGAAGGGAGCATAGTTGCTATGACTAAGGAGAAGGTGCTTGGGAAGCTGAGAGGTCTGAAGGTAGATAAGTCACCTGGACAAGGTGGACTGCACCCCAGGGTCCTGAAGGTGGTAGCTGAAGAGATTGTGGAGGCATTAGTTATGATCTTTCAAGAATCACTAGATTCTGGGATCGTTCCAGAAGACTGGAAAATTCCAAATGTCACTCCACGCTTTAAGTAGGGAGAGAGACAAAAGGAAGGAAACTATAAGCCTGTTAGCCTGACTTCAGTGGTTGGGAAGATGTTGGAGTCCCTTGTTAAGGATAGTTTCAGGCTACTTGGAGGCACGTGGCAAAGTAGGCCAAAGTCCACATGGTTTCCACAAGGGAAGTCTTGTCTGACATATCCATTGGAATTATTTGAGGAAGTATCAAGCAGGATAAACAAAGGAGGGTCTATGGATGTTGTTTTCTTGGATTTTCAGAAGATCTTTGATGAGGTGCTGCATGTAAGACCACTAAGCACAATAAGAGCCCATGATGTTACAGGAAAGATACTAGTATGGATAGAAGATTGGCAAAATTTGCAGAGGCAAAAGAGTCAGAATAAAAGGGGCCTACTCTGGCTAGTTGCTGGTGAGAAGTGGCGATCCGCAGGGTTCAGTATTATGCAGTATGTCAAATCTTTGGATGACGGAATTGATGGCTTTGTGGCCAAGTTTGTGGATGATACCAAGATAGGTGGAGTGGCAGGCAATGTCGAGGAAGCAGGAAGTCTGCAGAAGACTGTAAGACCATAACATATAGGAGCAGAATTAGGCCATTTGGCCCATTGAGTCTGTTCTGCCACTTCAACATGGCTGATCCAATTTTCCTCTCAGCCCCAGTCTCCCTTTCTCCCCATATCCCTTCATGAATCAAGAATCTATCCAATCAAGAATCTATCAACCTCTGCCTTCAATATACATAAAGATTTGGCCTTCTCAGCTGCCTGTGGCAAAAAATTTCCACAGATTCATCACTCTCTGGCTAAAGAAATTCCTCCTCATCTCTGTTCTAAAAGGAGGCTCCTCTGTTTTAAGGATGTGTCCTCTGGTCTTAGACTCTCCCATCATAGGAAACATCCTCTCCACATCCACTCTGTCAAGGCCTTTCTGCATTCGATAACTTTCAATGAGGTCACCACTCCCCTCATTCTGCTGAATTCTAGTGAATACAGGCCCAGAGCCATCAAACTCTCTTCATATGACAAGCCATTTAATCCTGGAATCATTTTTGTGAACTTCCTTTGAACCTTCTCCTGTTTCAGCACATCCTTTCTAAGATAAGGGGCCTAAACATGCTCACAATACTCCAAGTGAGGCCTCACCAGTGCTTTATAATGATATCCTTGCTTTTATATTCTAGTCCTCCTGAAATGAATACTAACATTGCATTTGACTTCCTCACCGCAGACTCAACCTGCACATTAACCGTCAGGGAATCCTGCACATGGACTTCCAAGTCCTTTTGCACCTCCGATTTTTGCATTTTCTCTCCATTTAGAAAATAGTCAACCCTTTCCTTTCTTTTACCAAATTGCATGACCATATACTTTCCAACTCTGTATTCCATCTGCCATTTCTTTGCCCATTATCCTAATCTGTCTAAGTCCTTCTGTAGCCTCTCTACTGCCTCAAAACTACCTGTCCCTCCACCTATCTTCATATTGTCTGCAAACTTTGCAAGAAAGCCATCGATTCCGTCATCCAAATCATTGACATATAATGAAAGAAGAATCGGTCCCAACACAGACCCCTGTGGAACACCACTAGTCACCGGCAGCCAACCAGAGAAAGGCTCGCTTTATTCCCACTCTTTGCCTCCTGTCAATCAGCCACTGCTTTATCCATGCTAGAATCTTTCCTGTAGTACCACAGGCTCGTAGCTGTTAAGCAGCCTTGTGCGGCACCTTGTCAAAGGCCTTCTGAAAATCCAAGTACACAACATCAACTGATTATCCTTTGTCTATCTTGCTTGTTACTTCTTCAGAGAATTCCAACGGATTTTTCAGGCAAGATTTTCCCTTGAGGAAATTATGCTGACTACGGCCTATTTTATCATGTACCTCGAAGCACCCCAAAACCACATCCTTAACAATTGACTTCATCTTCCCAATCACGGAGGTCAGACCACTTGGCCTATAGTTTCTTCTCTTCTGTCTCTCTCCTTTCTTGAAGAATGGAGTGACATTTGTGATTTTCCAGTCTTCCAGAACCATTCCAGATTCTAGTGATTCAAAAGGACTCAGACAGACTGGGAGAATGGGTGAAGAAGCAGCAGGTGATCTGTAGTGTAGAGAAGAGTATGATAGAAGGAATTAAAGTGTGGACTATTTGCTAAATGAGAAAATTCAAAAATCAGAGGCACAAAGGGAGTTAGGAGTCCTTACATAGGATTCCCTGGAGAAGATTAGAATATAACAGCAAGGATGTAATGCTGAGGCTTATAAGGTATTGGCCAGACCACACTTGGAGTATTGTGAGCAGTTTTGGGCCTCTAGCTAAGAAAAGATGTGCCGGCATTGGAGAGGGACCAGAGAAGTTCACAAGAATGATCCCGGGAATGAAAGGGTTCTCATATGAAGAGTGTTTGATGGTTCTGGGCCTGTACTCACTGGAATTTAGAAGAATGAGGGTGGGGGAGGATCAAATACTGAAAGCAGACATCCCACCCTGCAAAAACTCATTTCAGGGAGGTAGCACCATCAATTTGCGGGAGACTCCCAGAACTTCCAGGAGAGGTGGGATGTCTGCAATAGAGTCGCTCCTTAGCAGCTGGCCAGCTAGTTTAAATAAAGTTAGCTATGCTAATGAATGAATGACACCTGTTAAACTCACCTCAACATGTCTTTTACAGTCTTAACCCACCATGGGGAATAGAAAAGTCACTGTTGCAAACAGTGCAGTGAGCAACACTGCCATTATTTTTGACCCCTATTAGGCAGGGGTACACTTTAGTGTAGTCTGGGGTGACGTACGTTTTATATTTTCTTTTTTTGGAACACTCTGCCACGGCTCTCTCTCTCTCTCTCTCTCTCTCTCTCCCCCTCTCTCTTGCTCTCGTGCTCTCTCGCTCGCTCGCTCTCAAAAAAATTGATTTCTGAGATATTGTATATAATTTGCAGGCATCAGGGAGCCACTATCAATATGCGG